>NC_091147.1:18128634-18366690 GCF_041381155.1 Argopecten irradians
GCTTTTTTCAAAATCTAAAAATAAAGTAACATACCTGGAATATATTTTTCATCAGCAAATTGCATTATATCATACACTAATCTTGTATTTTCACCAATGTAACGACCCGAAAGAAATCCTGTTTGATCCTCACAAATTAACTTATCTAACACGTTTTTAATTCTATTTGCAATACATTCATAGACTATGTTTAAAAGAGTGATAGGTCTCCAATTTTTTAAAAACTGTCTAGGCTTATCTCCCTTGGGAATACAAACGGTAACCCTTTGTCTTTGGGTTATCGTCTGACAATTTATCATTTATATAACCATAATTAATATACCTGACAATAAATACACCTAGTTGCTTCCAAAAACATTTTAAAAATTCGGCTGTGTAACCATCTGTGCCAGAACTATTATTATTTTTCATTATTTTAGTGTTTAAGCTGCCTCTTCTAAAGTGATAATCCCCTCTAAATCTAAAGACTCTGAATCATTTAATTTTTGACATCATATATATCTTAAGTACTCTCTGTTAGATTAAAATCATCTATGTCATAATTATCGTCATAAAGTTTTTCATAGTAAGAATGAACCTCTTTCAGAATATAATCTTGATCTGTTAGAATAGTGACTATATTATCTTTTTCAATTCGAGGTATTATCTTTGAAAAACAAAGTTTCTATGTTCTAGACTTATACATATAATTATGTAAAAAATATAAAATATTTTGTTTGGTTTCTCACCTTCTTCTTGCCATCTTGCTCTAGATCGAATGACACTTCCTTTAATTTTATTTTTACTCCGTGGAATAGAGTCCCTTAAACTGCTTTATTTTTTTATCCCTTTCATAATACCTTCCTCCAACATTTACTAGGCCTCTTTGTTTTCTTTTTTTCGGTTTTTTTTTGTGAGAAAAATAAGTTGCTTAAGATTTGTCTTTTTTCATTTCAAAATTTTTTTAGCTAGTTTTTTCCGCCACCTTTTTGTTTAAAAAGATGGAAAAGTAAGAGATACTTTTTTTTTCACCCCTTGTTTAATTAGCACGAGTTTCAAGGAAAAGTTGGTGAATATAACAAAATTGAATTCTGTATCAGCAACATTACTAATGTTGTTTCCTATCATTAAATGGTATAACAGTAACTTGGGACATTTTTATTTTGGTAATCAACAATAATATTCTTAACAATATTTTGAGATCTTATTCTTCAATCATATAAAATAGTGATGGATTTGAAATTTCTAGAGCCACCTTGCCCTCGTTTAAATTCATTGAACTTAAAACTAATCCTGGGAAAAGAATGATCAGATCTATAACCCGCTTCTATAGTTGCATTGGCCACACTTGGTAACAAATTTTCAGGTAAAAGGTAAAAAGTCCAATCTAGCTGTGTTTTAAAGGGGGTTTCTTTCTCCAAGTGATGCGTCTAGACCCTGGGTGTAGATACCTATAAATATCAACCAGTGAATAGTTCTCAATAATTTCTAAAATCTTCTCCCATGCCTTTGGATTATTAACATTTTTATAATTACTATCATAATCTAGATCTGGGTTGATGACTAAACTAAAGTCACCACATATAATGTACTTATCAATCAATTTTGAAATTGCTTAAAACATTGTTAAATTTTCCACGACAAATTGTTAAGATTTTAATTAAAATCCAATGAATGGGAACAAGAATCAGTTGATTCATACGAATCGCAGATATAACAAGGCCTCCAAATAGTGCTGCCAAATCCCACGCCATCGGATTAAACAAAAACCTTAACACAGTGAAGGTGTACAAAGATATTTTTCAACGACAAGACGGCTATAATAAGTAAGTCTTCTTGTAAGCAATTTGAGAACTTTGTTATTTTTACTCTGTGCTATAGCAGGGAAAGGGTTCGGCATACGAAGAGTTTTTTTGTTTTTTTATGGTTAATGGCCCAGCGAAGCGGTAAATCAATTACACACATAGACAGACCACTCATGGGCTTTTCAGGCATATCAACAGTCGTCCCACTTGACTAAAATCTATATATTAAGAACGGGAGCAGAAACTACCAATTTTATAGACTTTGGTGTGTCTCGGCCAGGGGACAGAACCCAGAGCCTTCCTCAAAATCTTCTAAAGTATTTGTTATAGAGTCATAAAAAAGTAGGCGAGTCAGAATTTCGCCCATATAACATAATTAAAGTAATTTATAGCCATCTACAATTGCATCAAGGGCAAAGAAATTTCCCGATAAATCTCTTCGTTCTTTAATAACTTTCACCTCAACATTATTATTCAATAAAATAGCAACTCCCCTTGAGTTGGGTCTGAATGAACTGAAGTGACAATCACAGCCCAATTCACTTCTAATAGTATTTTGACATTCTTCGGTAAAATGAGTGTCTTGCAAACAATATATACTACAATTTTTACTCCTTAGATAGACAAAAACATTTTTTCTTTTCATTTTATCCTCGAGTCCCTGGCAGTTCACCGACAAAATTGATACACAGTCCATCATCTGATACTGTAATTAACTACAGAAATTATGACATCTAGCCCATGAAATGAAGAGGGAAAGAAAAGCAAGAAAAAAAGGAGAGTAAAACATATCAAATTGGTCAAGATTAAGCACTACTGTTGACTCACGCATTCACACAAACTGCCTCTTGTAAAATTCCAATCAAGCATGGTCGAACATAAACGGAAGTAACGCTAGAACCGGAAGTAGGACACTAATATTAGGTAGAATCACGATTAGGCAGAATTATCCGGATGAAATAACGCGAAGCTATTATTTGTAAAGCAAATATCGTTTCATTCAAATAATTCAAAAAATGAGATAAAATAAATGTTACTTACCGGTTCATACGAAATTCCTTACACAATCCTCTCACTGAATATATATAGTGTTTATATATACCATTACATCCATAACACATGAATTTATATGAATAACTCAGAATGGAAAAAAAATATACAGGAATAAAAACCACTTATCTTAAAAAATCAAGACTGGATCCAATCAACTTAACAGGTGTCTGATCGACAATCAGAGAAGTTCGTCCCTGGCGGTACTTAACGTACCGAAAGTCACATGAAAACTCAGTCAAAAGATCCGATCCTGAAGTTTCTGTCATCGGCAAGGTATTGGTCAGTCAGTTCTGTGTCATACTGAAGTCGTCGTTTTTTACCATTCTATAGCACAACAAACAGTTTTCCGTCTATGCTATAAGTACTTTTTACACTGTCTAGTTTATACGCCGCCTTCAAAATATTCTGGTTCTTCTTCGTAAGGTCCACGAAGATTACTTGTCCTTTTTCGCTGAGCTTCCTATGATTGTATATGATCTCTGATTTTTTCCTCCTATGAGTGAACTTGCATATAATACATGTAGTTCTGGGTCTGTCCTTGTTATATCTTCCCAACCGATGGGCAATGTCTATGTCCGTTTTACTGAGCTGAACTTCAAGGGAGTTGTTCACAAAATTAACTGTTTTATCAACACACTCTTCTACCGATTCCCGTTCATTACCATTATTGAGTCCAACAATCCGGATTGAAATTTTTCTTCCTTGTTGTTCGAGCTCATTTAGTTTCTAGTCCATAGAAGCACTGAACTTTTCATTATTCTGTGCCTGGTTTTCCAGCGTCACAACTTTTTTTCTTTAACACATCATTTTCCTTTTCCAGCTCAAATATCTTCCCTTCCAGCTGTTCTACCAACGCGCGGTTTTCTGCTTTTATATCCTTTCTGAGTTTTTCAAGTTTTTTGTCCAAGAGTTTATCTATATCACTCTTTGTCATGAGTGAGGAAATCATTCCGTATAATTCATCGACCCTGTCCTAGTTATGCTGTTTATAATCTTGTATAAATGTATGTTGAGGAAATGTAGATGTAGAACTCCAACGCAGATTCAGTGAATGGTACGATACGTTTATTGGAGTCTTAGGAATCGACTCTGTACAGAGATTATTGGCGAGTTAATATAGCAGTACATCAGGATAACATATGTCAATATTTGGGTATGAAAGCCAATACCTGGAACAGTTCATACCACCGTAGTTGCTGTATTACATAGGGAAACATGGTTACTCATTAGAACTTACCATGTATCATAATTAATAACATGGCTAGGTAATTAGTAGTTATACAATGACCCTAACAGAAGTTGGTTTCCACTAGACTTTACATGCACGTACATATACTATTGTAAATATGAAACACATGTGCTTGACCTACACAGTGTAACATACCCCGTACGTGAAAGATATATGTGGATAATTATATATTAGTCCAAATTTCAAACTCTAAAATTCTTATCATTTATATGTATTATACTACATTCGTCGCCATGTTATACATTATATCAAATTAGATATAATTTGATATAATAAATTATAAAATTTCTAAAAATCTTATCATTGATCATTATTATATTATCATTATGACCATTATATTCTAAATTACTGAATCTAGAACTGTAGTACGAACTGCATGCACATTCATACAATGAAAATTTACAGTTAAGTTAAAAATTGAAGTCAGACACTTTCAAATAATTTTCAATATTTTGATTGAAAATAAAATATATATAAAGAAAGTGAAATTATTGATATGAATGTTGCTTGAAAAGAATATATATAAAGCATAATAAGTATAGTATGTAAAACATAGAGTTCCGAATAGATTATTAAAAACACAGTATTAAAAATATAACTTTAAAATGTCCAACGTAGATATAGAAATGTTTATAAATATGCCGTCGCTTGATGAAAAGTTAATGAGTGCTGAAAACGATGTACAACCATCTTGAATCCAACGGTGATTTCTTGCACAATAAGGCTAAGAATTATTTAAGATGAGAGTTCCGTGTAAAAATTGTAGAATATAAGTTAAACTAAGTGTAATGAGTCCTCTCCGGAGATGAAAATATAAAACACGTTTTCCCTGGCATTAGACTGCATCAGGTATTTCCAAATCCGTTGAGCACTTCGAAGTGATATGTTGAGGTGGAAGGTGTTGTGTTGACTTCATCGGAAAAGGAGATTTATACAATTTTCCCGGCATTAGACTGCTTCGGGTATTTCCAAATCCGTTGATGATAATTGTGTTGACGTGGAAAGGTGTAGTGTTGACTTCTTTGGATAAGGAGACTTTAGACAAACATTCCGGCATTAGACTGCATCGGCTCCTCCCTATCCGTTGAATATGTAGGTGTTTTTTTGTGTGAATGTTTATGTCTTCAAGCACAGAGATATAATTGAAAATTTGCGTGAAATAACACGTCACTATCTCTGACTCTGACATAGCCTGGCATAGTCCTTAAAACAATTTTCACCTGGTGTTTAATCACTTCAGGGGACTATCCAGAAAATATACGTATGTTAAATAATAGATGTAAGTGTCTTTTGTGGAGATATATATATTAACAGGAACTCCAATGATAGAATGAAGACGGCATACACAAAACAAGTCAAATATAACGAAGACACAATAAAGTCAGAATTTTGATGGACTACCGATCCACTTCTATAACTGGAGGCGGAATTATAGTTGACAGGCGTGGATACATTAACACTTCCGTCGCATGGTGTCCAGATCATATTTCGATTGGATTATGGCTGATTCTCAATTCTTTTGCGTATCAAAGGCGACAAGTTTTAAAGATTAGACTTTTCACTCTTTTCCTTATAAATAATTGTACCAATCACAAATATATTACTAAGAATATCATGGCATCACCAGAAATGTAGAAAAACTATATAGAAAAATGAAAGATAATAAAATAATCGCTCAATAACATTGTACGTATCAATCAATAGTTGTAGTATTATCTGTAGATTTGCCTAGGGGATAGTTGGAGATATTTTATTTAATATATCTATAACTATCAAGCTGTTATTATTTAGAGCTTGTGCGGAAAAAAACCACAGGGATATATATCATAATGTAGTAAGCAGCCAACAAATGCATAAAAACTATCATGAGCTTGTGGTGTTAAATGTATTAACTACTATTAATTTTTGTAAAATGTAAAACTTAAGTTGTAAATCGTGCTTCTAAGCTCTAAGCGATAATATAACCGTAAGTAAAGTATTGATGTATGGTCGTCTCATTATCTACGAGTAAAACTTTTGATACTTAACTATTTGATAAGAAGAATAAATCTAAAAACATTTAAACGTGATACTAAGTGAAAAACTCATGGCATATATGCATGTTAGCAATTTATCAGTTCTTATTATATATCTATTTTGAGATAGAACAGACATTGCATCTGTAAAAACTAGAAGAAAAATACAACACAACTTCTAGCATACATGCGTAATTTATGTACAATGTAGTATGTTTCTTTTTTTAACATTGTGGGTTTTTCTTTTTTTATTTGCATTTATAGTTTTTTTCCGGTAACTAAGTGAATTGTGTGAAATAAAATGTCTATGTGTGGTGTATGAGTAAGCCATTAATAATGCTTGATCATTTGATGAAGATATAAAATGAATATGTGTAATTTAATGTAACTAGATTGATACAAATAGCTTAAACTTGTAGAAAATTTGATTGAAATACTTGAGAGAAAAAAAAACTACAAAATAATATATAAGCTAATTTGCACTAATTCTGACCTCGAGGACATGTTCACGATATGCTGTTGCCATAGAGTGAATGACAATCAATGAGAGAGTCTGATCGACGTACGTACTTCCGTCTTAAACTCAGACATGACGCTTCGTCTTTAATTAGATAGAGACTTAAATGAAACTAGATGATAAGTGAAAGAAAATTCCGTAAGTTTGTAAATTGTATGTACAAAATATGTAATGTAGGAGAAATTTAAGAAGTGTTAACCTTGCATTCAAATGCATCAGGTAGTAATTTCCTCCAATAATGAAATAAATAATATAATCATAATGTGTGTTATGTTGTATGTTTTATGTATAATGTGCGGAATATGTTATATGAGGATTAGAGCAACTAAAAATAAACGTGTGTGTTTAATCACATCACTACTCTGCCTCTAACAGAAAAATAGACGAGTTTCCAAGTACATATTTTAACCTCCGTGCATTATCACGTGAGAGAAACTTGTCAAAAGTATATAAGATGTGAAAATGTTTTTTGTGGAATAGTTAATATTATATGTAAATAAACACTAAGGAACTTCTAAGATTTATGATACAAACAATCAACTAAATTCATGAACCTGTCACAGGAGAGGAATCATAAAATAATTGAACATTTTTTAACCAATGATTTGAAATATTGTAGCTTATTGTAGTTAAAAATAATTAGCAAGGTTATTGAATAAAAATATTCCCTCAAATATTTCCATAACGAAATTGTTTTAACTTATAAATTGTTTATTTTTTATGTCTATATGTGTGCGTTATGTGTATTGATGTGGTCGACTCCTTGTGGTGCATGTCTGTGTTTTAGTGTAAGTTTTATGTGTGTACTTCAAAGTTAAACTACATACTGGTAGTCTATTTTAGTTCATAAGATGTATATGTGTATAAAGTCAAACAATAATTCTCACTAAGAATAAGACCGGTTCTCAGTGATGATAAAGCTATGATAAAACAGTAATATTATTTGTGCGAGAAAAATAAAATAAGTGGTACAAATATTTACTTGTAAAAGAGCTAATAGGCCAAATCTACGTACCTGTGAAACCAATGATCGATAGTGGTAGTCGACGCGAAGTGTCCAAACCCAGTTTTTTTCAGCACGGCGCCAATATGATGTTTATAATCTCGTGTAAATGTATGTTGTTGTGGTGTGTATAGATGTAGAACTCCAACGCATATTCAGTGAATGGTACGATACGTTTATTGGAGTCTTAGGAATCGACTCTGTACAGAGATTATTGGCGAGTTAATATAGCAGTACATCAGGATAACATATGTCAATATTTGGGTATGAAAGCCAATACCTGGAACAGTTCATACCACCGTAGTTGCTGTATTACACAGGGAAACATGGTTACTCATTAGAACTTACCATGTATCATAATTAATAACATGGCTAGGTAATTAGTAGTTATACAATGACCCTAACAGAAGTTGGTTTCCACTAGACTTTACATGCACGTACATATACTATTGTAAATATGAAACACATGTGCTTGACCTACACAGTGTAACATACCCCGTACGTGAAAGATATATGTGGATAATTATATATTAGTCCAAATTTCAAACTCTAAAATTCTTATCATTTATATGTATTATACTACATAGTCCATCGCTAAACTTTTTCCACCAATACTCTTTCTTGTTACTGTGAACATCCTGTATGTCTAGAGATATCACATACAGTCACAGAGTAAGTTTTACCTGAACAGGTAACACACAGTAAAGTACACATGTATTGCACGTGCAGGGCGACATACACATATGCGCGAGTGAACAGTAGTTAGCGCCTGGCTAGTTCATTGTGCTAATCAAATTCCACATTTTCCAAAGATAAATTACCAAAAAAGTCTGTGGAATCTAATACGTCAATGTATTACGATGGCTCATGTCAGAGCTGAAGAAGTTACTTCACACACAGATAATGTTTTTTTAGCAAAATGTACGGAGCAAACAAATGTCTGACTACCCTGGTCAGCAACGACCTTTACAGTCACAAATAAACAAAGATTTACATTCTAACATAAATATATACAATAGGTATCACTGAAAAATGAATATGTGTAAAATGTATGGAATTAGCGATATTTAGCGTTGAGCCATCTATCTGAGTACAAAAAAGGAGAAGGAGAAAGAAATGTGGCAGAAAATAAGATCTACTACAAAAACATATATTTTGAACATATGTGCTTCTTTTGATTTTTATCTACATGAAAAATCGCCTAGGTTTTTTAATGCAGTGAAATGTTTGCTACAGTATATCAAGTTCATTTCTGCTGTATATCTGTTAAGCATTTAGGTGTGAAACTATAACCTATTGTTTTTTTTTTTTTTATTTTTATATCTTATTTTGTAGTAATTAGAATTTTTGATAAGAAATGCTGGAAAATAACGATTATTGTAATGGGGCCAAAAATAAGTACACTGACCTCATTTCTTTATGCCGGCATAGACACGTCAACTTTGTTTTCATTTAAATTTGAAGATAATAAATAAAAAACATAACCATAAACCAGTTTTTAGTGAAGGATTAAATTTGTCAATTATAGTAAGAAAAGGGTAGTTAGGTCTTCAAATTGAAAGTTGAAAATTTTATTTTGCTACCCTTAATGAGCAAATATCAAGATTTCGAGACGAGACCCATAAAATCTAATCTGAAATGAACATAAATTTAAGACAGTTTTTATCACATAATTACAAAAACCACCATTTTGAAGAATCTCAACTTCAAAATGTGTTGGAATAATCCAGCGGAGGCCGCCATTTTACCATAACGTCATCGAATCCTGATGTTAACTGACGTCAGATCATGGCGCCTTAGAGATTGTTTAGTCAATAACAATCGCTCTAGTCTATATAATAATAGTGCCAGATGAAAGCATATTACTTGGGCGAAGTCACTGGATATCAGGCGGATTATAAGATTAACTACTATTCTAAAAATTAGAAAGGATTGACTTGTATTACTATCATTTTATGTTGTATTAATTACGCAAATAATTTGGAAGGTACTGCTTTGGTCTCTCGTGTATATGATCAAAACATTAAAATGCCTGTGGTAAGCTTCGACCTGCATGGGTACTGAGCACCGAGCTTTCTTTCAGACATGCGTGTAAAATATAGTGTATATGCCAAGGCAAAATGAAGTAAAATCCATCATTATTTTGTACATATTTTACAACAGGACATACCTAAGACAATTCTTTATCAACGCTCATTATGGCGGATGTCCAAATGATTACGGCTGGGTGGTAATAATTCCCTACTCCAACGCTAATGCAACCTGTACATGGCAACGATCGCCAGATGGCGCATTCCCGTACATTCTCAGTGCTAAAGGAAATCGGGCCATCAACTGGAATTCAGACGGTAGATATTTATATCTATTTCTTATTCCGTCTTTTGTATATTACAGAGTAGGCTGTCTTGCGGGTAGGTATCGATTATTACGTCATTAATTTGTGAGTGCAATTCGCGTCGTTTTCTCCGAAAGAATGTCGTTCTACTCTACCAAACACATGATAACACTATCAATACCTATCCGCAAGGACAATAAGCATATACAGTGCTAAATTTGTTATTTCCGCACTTTATCAACTTTGTATTAAATGTTTATAGCTACAAAACGATGTGGTGATATCTCGGTTCCATGTTTACATTTTCTTCTTCCGCCTTTTGTTAAATACTGCAAGACTATAAATAAAGACTCACACCTTCCATATTTATGTAATTTTTTCCATATGTAAAGCTTCCACGTATCCGAATTAAATGTTGTTGAAATACACGCTATTATTTAAGGATTAAAGTATCTTTCTGGTGGTTCTATCGAAGGATGAAGTTGAGTAGGGTATCGAATCGCGATCCATGAAACAAATATCGATACCCTACTCAACTTTATCCTTCGATAGAACCACTCCGCGGTCCATGAAACAAATATCGATACCCTACTCAACTTTATCCTTCGATAGAACCACCAGAAAGATACTTTAATCCTTATATTTACAGTCTGAATTATTATGTCCATAACTCAATATTTTTCTTATTTAGTGTTTAAGACATTTATAAGGTTAAAATTAAATTATATCGTTTGGCTCAGACGGGCAAATGGAACAGCCACTCGAAGTGGCGGGAATTCCCGCCAATTTATCAATGAACATACAACTAAAATGAGTTCCGTCTGATGAAGCTTATATCTGGGATTTCCCGATATCAAACTATGAATTCGTTTTATTTATCTGATGTCAAACACTCCACAGTGCCAATAAGTTTATTTTTAGGCGTTTGCATAGTATGGTTACACACGTGTACACAAGATATAACATGGCAGGATATTTAACGTAGTTGTGACGCGGCGTCCGATTCAAACCGCCTGCATGAGATGTGTGACGAACAGAGTTCTTCAACTTTACGATCCGATTGAGTTCTACATTGATCTATTCACGTTTAAAATTATTTGACAACATGGATGTCATAATGGTTCCGCACTGAAAACTAACATTATTTTGGAATTTCGGAGGTTTTCAAACGAAACGGACGTCGATCGAGGAACATGTACAAACACAGGTAGGCCTAGTACTAGTGACAGTAGTGTACTGTAAACGTTATGTACAAATCTAGTACATTACCGTCTCTAAGAATGTTAGCATAAAGTTTCATCGCTGTTTCAATCACTGCTGTTGTTTTCCTGTCATATCTTTTCCATTTATATGCAATGAAAATGTTACAAATACATACAGGATGTACATCTTGTAATGAACAACACTAGGACAGCGTTGCTGACAAAGTAAACATTGCGACGTCATCGATATGGGAACAACTGTACATTGAACAACATTGTATATTAATCTGGCGCACCAAAGAGAGACGGTACAACCTAGTAACATTAACAATGTAACTTTTTCTATACTTGTATGTACACGCCAACATGTACATATGATTTCAAACCTTTTTTGATAGGTCTACATGTTCCTCGACCGTATGATCAGTAGCCCTACTGAAAATACTAACAGTGTCTGATGCGGACCATCGCATATCCATCCGCGTGGCTCCAAATTGCGCGTGACATACTCAATCTATCGAGAAATAAAGTTGAGTAGCCTTTGGTTGAAATCAACGGGATTTATACTATCAATTCACTAATGACTGTAAATATTCACATATATCACATATATACATTAAAATGTTTAAGGCAGAAATCGTGTTGAAATAAACACATCTTGATTTTTAGTTAGACAGTGTTTAACAGTTATAGTTTTTAACGAGTATCATTCTTTTGGTTTCGTTATTAATTATTCTAAGTTAAAACCTTCGCATGTATGATCCATTTTCGTCTGTGTTTCTATTTATTGCAGATTGGGTTATGCATTAACTACAATTACTTCATACGTTATTTTAAACTAATAGTTTCATTTTATGTTGCGTTTGCGTTTAAACCGTTAGTACGTATAATAAATATTCCATTTGGTTAAAGATAATCATCATGGCGACCTATATTCCAGGAACCTTAGTCGTGCGTTTGTAGTTTGACAACATTTACCTTTCTCAATTATATCATGCCATTTTTTGCCTTGTTATTGTAATTGTACTTTTTTGTTTCAGACCGACTTGAAGCCAGCAAAGTTTCAATATATATTCACAGTTCCCTTCTCCATACCTGATGGATATTGAGTCTGGAATATAAATGAGATATATTGATAGTCATCTATGGAAGTATCATATTATCGCAAAAAAAACTTGGGGTGATGCGAAATAAACCTGCCAGGATGTCTGTGATGTAATAATCCAGGTATCTGACCATTCAAAAGGATTTCTTCCCCAAAGAAAAAAATGCCACATATTTTATGGAACATTTCCAAATGATCAAAATGCTTTCGGCCTTTCCACAGAAAACATTACATAGAAAAAATGTTTGAAAGAATGATTGAACTTACAGAATAATGGGATCTGACAGATGAGAACATTAGGTCTTGCAACCGGGAAGATTATCTGAGTTTGAAACATTTTCGAGGATATAATTTTCGCGAATACCTATTTCCAACGAAATGTATTCACACGCGAAAAGAAGTTAGTTTGCAATAAAAGGAAATGAATAAATATTGCAAAATGGAGGACGACGCCATTCATTCGGAAATACCTTGGTATTTTTCTTAGTTGTTGTGTTTATGCTATTATTTTGCTCGTTTGGAATGATGTCTCATTGCTATTTCAATGTTTATTTTGATACAAAATCACTTGTATAGAGTTTACGTTTTGTACTGTTGCATTAAAGAGATTTAAATGTTTACAAAGTGACTGAAAAAGTGTATTAACGAATAACAAATGAGAATATTGCAAAATTGAGGACAACGCATTTTGTTCGGAAATACCTTGGTACTGTATTTTTCTAGATTATGTGTTTATGCGATAATCTTGCCCATTTGGAATGATGGTTCATTGTTATTTCGATTCTTTTATACATGTTCACCATGTGACTTAAAATATCATTAATGAATAACAAATGATAACATTTTACCATACAGAAACCTTAAAGGTATATGTGCCATAATTTTCATACTCACGAATCACGACGAATATAAACATTTATATGTTACTAACCATAAAGGTTACCCAAGACATTTAAGAATTACATTAGTTACAATGCATAGATTTTATTTTAGAGCTGAAAATGATTTCGACAATACTGTAAAAAATATTTATATTTACATCGATACTAAATACGATCAGACCATGAAGCCAAGTTGTGGTCTACAATTTCATTTCACATTTTACAGTGTTATAAGTAATAGTAAGTGCTTCTTGCAAGAATGTTTCCATCAAAACATATATTAGAGATAATAACAGGAATTTTACAGCACATAGATTATGTGTTTAACTAACGTTTTTAAGTCATCATGCGTATTTGTCTATCGATTTGAAAGTTTTTCACAGCTTAATTCATCAAACCTTATGTTTTGCAATAGATAAGGGAGGATAAAATGTCAGTTATGGCACATATAACTTTAATGATTATTATACCTCACTTTCATTTAATATAATGTTCTGATAGGATTAAACTTGATCATAGGACATTAAATAAGTTAGATATTTCACCGTGGTTATTTCCCTTGCCTACCACTTCCGGTGAAATATCTTAATTATAACTAATTCAATGTCATGTTATCAAGTTTAATCCTGTAAGGATGATATAAGATAGTGATAATGTACAGTTATAGCAAGTTTCTGGTTTCGCGAGACTTGTCTATTTCCCGAGGTGGAGCCAACCCCATACTTTCACTGTTTTAATATACCCATACATATAAAAGCTATGATTAGACTAAAATGTATTTCTCTCATACCCTATATACCTGTCGTGTACGGCCATGGTCAATAGAGATTGAGAAAAGTTTACATTGTAATAGATCTGCATGATTTTAACTTCAAATGTGATTCCATGTCCGTTCTGTTTTGCTTCTATTCAAACCAGAGGTTACATTTTAATTTCGCTATGATTTTTCAATATTTCAACATTTGATACCACTATATACAATTACACTAAATTTATAAACATGTATTGTTGAAATTTCGAGACGTTAACCACTTAAAGGTAGCCTAAATTGAACATTACAACTGAACGAACATGTACATAAATATATAAAAGGTATTGTCCTCTGACCCCATGTCATTTTTCACAAGCCTCTCACTTACAAGATAATCATGACGACGTGTTCGGTAATGTTCAGTTTACGATCGATACTAACGTCGTTTGATTACGGCAACGGAGATGGCGTGATCAGAAACTAGCTCCGCCCAATTGTTACGTCGCCTAGCAACTGATGGCGTGATCGGAAACAAGGCCTGCCCACCTCGAATCTGATTGGTCAAACGGAAATAGCCGAGTCCTGGTGTGTGTTAGCTTCCAGGGGTGTGTTAGATCGAAAGACTAACACTCAGATGAGCGAGGGCTTTGGAAAAAAGTAGGCCGCTAGTCAATTTAACCAAGTAACTTTTATCTAGCGTAAATAAAGTAAATGTATATTAAACATAATTATAATGCATTGTAAATAATTAAATGTAACTGTAAATGTTTATCGTTCCACGTTCCTTATTTCCATCCAAATCAGCCATATCCAGTGTATCGTAATAATGCCATTTTTGTTGCACTTCGAGGTGATAATTTATATTTGAATTACTCTTCATTGCCTTCTTATCATTAAATGTATGTATAATTGAAACAAATGTCGAATTAATTATTAGTTCCTTCAGAGAGAATATTGTCGCAAAATGCTAACTCAACAGATATTGTAATTTGTATCCCGTTGTTCGATAAAGATATTTAATGTGTACAAAATGTGTATATTATGTATGAGGAATTCTTTTTGTTGAATGTCGATTTTCTAGTCAACATTTCCGAGCTTCGAGTCAACTTTTTCGAGTTTCTAATCAATTTTTTCGAGTTTTCACTCAACATTTTCGAGTTACTGGTTATTGTTTTCGAGTTAAATTTTCCGGGCTTTGAGTATGATTTTAAAATTTGGAATAGGCGTTAAATTTGTTTTATTTGAAATGAATGCTGCACAGCGTTTCACTTCACCTACACATCGTTATATACAACCAAGAATTACTGAAGAAATAAAGGATATTCCTTGTTTCTTGATGAATACCAGTTGTGAAAACTTTGATATTTTTCACGAGTACGAAGCACGAGCATATATAGCATGACTCGGTGTTTCCTTTTTCAGAAACTCCAAGTTAAGGTGCATCAAGCCAGGTATTCTATAAGTGAATTTTCCTTCAGAATTACATGAAAAGTATGGCATGTCATATATCGTTGTTTTTGTCTTGGCCCATCCTATTAAAATATATAGCTATTCTAAATACAATTCAATAGAACAAAAAAATACATAGTTAAAGTCGAACATTCCTAAAAAATGCATCAATTGCAGTGATGTCCAAAACTGTTTAAAAAAGGTAAAATATTATCATGAACATACAAGGAAGTGCATGCCCTTTAGAAAATTATCTGGCAGAAATGTAATGTATAGAGTGATGGAACCAGACCTAAAAATAGCATGTAAAAGAGGCACAAAATTGGTAAAAGTAATAAACTTGAAACAGTATTATAAATGCATGAATATTTCAAAATTCTTTTGAAGTTGACTTACCTAGTACCAAAGGTTCATGTACTATTCAGGATAGAACAAACAGGAATTGGTCGCAGACTAGGAGATATCAGATATGGAAATCAACAGTTATATGGACTTTCTCAGCAGTACTGGTATGTCTTTGCCATGTGATCTCTAAAGATCAAACTATAAATACATAAATCAAATGTCAAGATTATAACATTACAAATTATAAACAGATCATCAAGACTGATACAATCAGGTGAGATGAAAGTTTGACATGCATTCACTGATCTTCTTTCACTCAGAGCAATGCAGCTGCAATTTGTAGATGTCACTTGTATTCACTCTGGTACAAACTGTTGAGATTATGCCTGTAATTAATTCAAAGTCTAGCCAAATCAGAGATTGATTATCGTTGCTAATAATTCATATTTTCTCAATCGATCATATTTTGTTGGAGGATCTATATTACAAAACAGTTTCCCCAAGAATACCTATAAGTCTGTGATCAATTATGCAGAAGGAACTGAGATGTAAGCAATATATAAGGAACCGAGGCGTAGTCAAGCTGGGAGAAACCAAGCGTAGTCAAGCTGGAGGAACCGAGGCGTAGTCAAGCTGGAGGAACAGAGGCGTAGTCAAACTGGAGGAACTGAAGCGTAGTCAAGCTGGAGGAACTGAAGCGTAGTCAAGCTGAAGGAACTGAAGCGTAGCCAAGCTGAAGGAACTGAAGCGTAGAATGTGCCATTATATGGAAATGTTAAATATTTAGAAAATTAACTTTATGTATAATTCAATGAATACACTTAGTATATTATAGGTACACATATAGCCTTAGACATCCTGGTCACAGCACTAATGAAATGTAGAAGTTCTGTAGTTTGTTGTATGTTCTGTAGTGGTGTGTATATGTAGGACTCAAACACGTGTTGGTAGCTTCTGGTGTTTATTCGTGGAGTCCTTAAGAGCGACGACTGTTGTTATATACTTAATATTTCATATGGAAGTTCTTTTAACAATTTATATCTTACTTTATTTGTTGACACGTATACACATTTTACATATTATATATACTTACGGGAAGTTTCTCTCACGTGCTAATGCATGGAAGAACTTCCAATTTCATTTTCATTTTTCCTTCTGATAACAGCATATCATGAACCTTAAAAGTCATCCAGAAGTTAGGTTTTTTTATTTTTTTTAATGATAACATACCACTTAATATCATCAACATATGTCAATCCAAACACCACTGTTACATTGTACATGTACCCGAAAAAATTATTCTAATGTGTTTTATTGAAATATTTACATTGTATGGCATAAGAATGGTGTACAGTTATGTTAATTTTGACAATATCTTGTTTTGCACATTTCACAGTGAACTTTCTTTGGATGTTTTTAGTATAAACGGTGCCTTAATATGGAAATTTAATTTTACTTTTGTAGCATAATGATTTCAAATTTTAGCTCATTTGAAATCATATATGAGTATATGGCGAATGTAGCATAACGATGCCTTGAAATGGAAATTTAATTTAAAGATTTAAGTTAAAGCAAGCTATATATAACTTGATAATTTGATTGACCAATGTGAATATATCTTCAGGCAGTTGATTTAGGAACATCGTCTAAGTCCATATAGGAAGTCAGTTCATAACTAGGAAGTTGTTATTCAATCATTGCCTGACATAATTTTAGGAAATCGTGACCTTTACGCCATTCCTGCTTCCTGGTATCGAATATATATTGACACTCGAAAGACACACCGGACACAACAGACATTACAGACATGACACACTTCACACCAGGACACCTATGAAGATACCAACACTAGGAAGCATGGAAATAATTTTGTACATGTATTTTAGTTGACGGAGAAGTTATGATTGTAATTCCCGTCAGGATGTATAGGACTATATGGCCCTTTATCCACTGTACTAAGTATATATATGGAACCAAATAAAAACTATGCAACTAAAAGTCAACGCCTCCACCATGATTCAACTCTACAACTACATCGACACGAACATCACGAGCCATGGGGCAAGAACAACCCACATCAAGCCATACTCCATAAACAACCAAACATGAAAATATTATACTGGTGGTATAGTCGGTTATTCAACAGATCAGGTAGTTTTGCCTTGTAGCTATCATGACCAAGCGTATTCGTGACAAGAAGTGGTCAGATTACTTAAGTAGAATATGTACTCTGACATTTGTTATAAAACTGATTGATGTTGAATGTCCATGGATCTCTATATAAACCAAGATTTCACAAGTTAACGGAGTCGCCCTTAAGGACTCCACGAATAAACACCAGAAGCTACCAACACGTGTTTGAGTCCTACATATACACACCACTACAGAAAATACAACAAACTACAGAACTTCTACATTTCAAGTCAAGCTGGAGGAGCTGAAGCGTAGTCAAGCTGAGGAATATTTAGCTTCACACTTCAATTTGCACACAAATCTATAAGTTTTTCATACAATATAGTTACCTTTAAAGATCAATGAACTTGACTTGTGAAGCGCGAAAGTCCTCTATCCTATGGTCAACATCGAAAGAACAATCTTCTCCATCATACTGCACTTCGTACACATCGTCGTCAGGGCCGTCTAGCCCATTCGCCACAGCAAGAACTGTTCCCGAGTACCACTCAAGTGTGCCTGTGCCATCAACAATCCACTGGTGGATATCCTCCGGCCAACAAATTTGACAACTCGGTGTCAGGATCTGGATAGAAATGATTGACATTTATGATTTTATGAAGTTCCGTCATATATCAATATGTGGATATTGTTTGTGCAGTTGAATCTGGATGTTGGAGCCAACATGCAAATGCCATGTATGATGAGGGCTAACTATCTATTAATCCATATGACATGAAATGGTTTAGAATAGATATTTTAAATCATTATACAATTTGGACAAGATGTCTTACGTTCGAGTCCTTGAAGTGCCTGGTAAGATGTCAACGTCTTCGTTTGAGTCAGAACTGCTATCACACTGTCATTAGCTTTTCTTAGCGTGAGGTTTCTTCACTGCTGTTTTCCTCACAGGACCATCAAACTTGAAATACATAACTAATGACTTTGGTCATTTATGCATGGAATCATAAAAATTAGGCAACTACAAACATAAATATCATCCATTTCACTATACTCTTTGCCAATATAACAATATGTAATATTAAATTATCACACACATATATCATGTCTTCAATTAATGTGCCTTCTGTGAAATGATACTTGACACATACTCACACACCTATGTTCACGTATCCCTGGATTAGGTATTGCACGGGGGCAGGCCAATTCAGGGAGCATGGATTTATGGAAGACCATAACATTCTCCCACAATTGCTCGTCCCTCATAATCCGTTCCACATGGAGCTGATATGATCGCTCTGTCCGTACAACAAAGTCAATCCAAGGAGGATTGACAATGTTGACAAGACCTTGACACTGGTAGTAAAAGTTATGGTTTACTTTTAGGCGCAGTTGACCATTCGACGACTACAGACATAAGTTGAGCATGTGTTTGAGGTTGGCAGAGGTGGCGAGATTAATTGGTTTGTCATGGAGCAAGTTTGTTTTACCTCAATCAATCCTACAGCCTTGTTATCCTCCAAAACGATATCTTACGGACTGGCACCAAGGAAGTAATGATGTAGGTGGATGACAAGCCCAGATTTCCGTATAGCAACTGCACCTCCTTTTGATTTTACATAGTCCGCACAAGCTACATCCTCCATTGTTTTTCCCTGTTTCCATAGCATCTGTGCCGGCAAAATCCTTGTAGAGAAGTTCCTTCACAAGTGGACGGACATTTATGCTTGGACGTCGCTTGGTTATGCGGCCGAATAAGATGGTGTCAATCTGATCCTGCGCGCGTCCTTCCAAGTGCTACTTACTGACTGTGAACGAGTTTCCTCTTCTATTCTCACAATCTCCCCTATGAGAAACATGAACCCGAGTCTGCAGAAATAGTTTCTTTTTTCCCTACGACACCTGTATTGAGACATCTGGACTGACATCAATGGACTCGGACTCATATTCCTGCTTCGCCTTCTGCGTGGAGTTCATCCTTGGCATTGCACGGCGCTTCTCCCATCTTCGCTTTGTGCTTTCTGGTTTAGCCTCTTTTCCCACACAGCAGTTAGCCACTCTGGTCCAAGATTGTGGTGCAAACCGCCTGCACAGCTTCTAGTATGCCATGACCACTTGTTACAGTGGTTAAATACTTTGCCACCGTCAAAGTTGGATCGGATCCTCATCCAGCATTCCGCAAGAAGTATAGTTACCAATGAGACCGATGACTCAAAAGATTCAAAATTTGAAGTATGTCGTGCTTCATATTCGCCATCTTCTCCAAATCAAAAGTTACCCCACTTGTGTGGCCTCGAGACTGTTTCTGGCCTGCAATTGATGTACCTTCATTCTAGAAATGTGCCTGGTCAGAGATTAGGTCCTCCTCTGTATCTGCAGTACTAGTGGTCAGTTGGAGCAGGGGCGTGCATCTTCTTGCAGAGATCTGGACTGCAGTTGTTGTGGTTACCATAGACGTGGTAAACAGAATTTCTGATGTCTCTGTACAATAGTTTAGCTGCCTGTTATGTATCTTTGCTCGCCGACCGCATCGTGATGGCTCACCTTACTGCTGTCACTAAGCGTATCCTGGTCGCCTTTATCAGATTTTCTTTGCCTTTATTCTCAGAAAGTTTTTTCTAAATTTCCACTCAGGCATTTGCATACATGATTTGCACACTCCAGCTTTCATACATGGGGTTCCCAAACCGGCACTTTCTCAGGTATATGAGCAAGTACTGACGAGTCATCGTCTACCATCATTCTCATGTACCTCATTCCATGGTCATTTGTCTTTAAAAATCCCTCTTCACTTATATCTGCCTCTATAGCTGTACTCGATGCCTCCCAGTTCTTGAAGTATGCTTTGGCCTCCACTCCTGCTGTTCTGGCACAACTACATATTGCACAGTGTTTATTGCGAACGCCTAGGCGCAAGATTTTCTGTGTTGCTGCCCCGATGATAATGGCGGCTCCCCAAAATGCATTGTAGGTATGCTTATGCGACCTATGACCATCCACCATCACAAATAAAGTCACAGAGGGGATTCCTAAATAATTTTGAAGTTTTAACATCAGCATCCAATTTTACAGTGCGTTAATATCGTATTCGCCGTAATTAGCTCCTCTCGACTTATAAACGTCCCTCCCCTTTTCTGGAGAAGAGCTGAAGTTGTATAAACACCCCTATCGCATGGATTTAACAATGTTTTACAACATATTTGAAGCCTCTAACATCAGTATTGTAACCCATATGACATGAATTTGTGAGTCTTACATATGAATCACAACATAATAATGCGTCTCAAGGGAGAAAAGACATATACATTTACTGTAAAAGATAAATGTACCATGAGTACAAAAAGATTTTTTTCATCCCAACTTTATTTATGCCCCCAGGGCGCTAATTACGGCGAATATGGTACACGCTTAAAGATGCTCCAATGCTGACGAATGGTATTTTTTGTCTATCAGGAATAGCAGCAGATGAATTAGTATTTTTCTTCAGTTACAAAAGTTACTTATTTTACACCATTACTACTATTGAGAGGTTTCAGCTTCTTATTTTACTTTAAAGAGGTAACAATATCAAAAATAAAAAGACACTATTCCCTATACGGAATGAAGTACTGATTACGCATGTACAAAAAGCAAAAAAAAAATGTAGCATTTGTGCAAGGTCCATATCACCTGCTTTCGTTAATCAAAGGCCCATAACTCTGAAAAATTTGGTCCAATGAAATTGCTATTCGAACATACTTGGTTAAGTCCCGAGACATTTAACCATGTTACCAATTTTTCAGAAAACACGGTAATATTTGCGAGAGATTGAACAGAAAAAGTCAAACAGCCCAAAATGGTTTTTCGTTATTGAAAGGACAATAACTGGGCCAAATAGGATCCGATGAAAGTGTCAAGCGAATTCATCCGAGCCATTGGCACATTTTAAAATGAGACCAAGTTACAAAAATTGCTTAAGATTTGTGGCAGTTATTGCACAGAAAAACTAAGCATTACAGACAGATGGACAGACCATGATATTTGGGAAAATGTCATTAGGAACAAATTTTAGATGATCAATAAAAGAAATAATAGACATTATTTTATAACAACAGTATAATAACAAGTCAGAAAGTGTACATGTCAGCATATATAAATAGAGGTTACACAATTAGTGGTTGTTGAATATTGACTTTATTCCATACGAGTGCGTTATTTTTTTAAAGTTATATAAGACACAAGCTTGACCTATCCGCGAGTGTGTTTTGTAACTTTTAAAAATAACTTATGAGTGTGCAATAAATTCAATATTCAACATCCACGAGTCGTGTGACCTGTTTCTACCACAATGATATTCGCTTTTAGCCGATAGAAATACAGTGAGGATAAGGTAACCTGCATTTGCTTGAATACGCAAATAGGGTGTAGTAATATTTAAATCAGCTAAAAGGTAGTAATTTATATTCAAAATCAAATTCTAATAAATAATCCATTGATATCAAATTTGTCCAACTGGTTATTTCTTTTTTAAAATGAAATGTTACTCATTTAACGTCTTATTGAGTTTAATTTTCATAGTTGCTTCAATTGTATAAAACTCATTATGAAAGCATGTGCACGGCACGGTGCCGTCTCCTCCTGCCAAATAATCATCAGGCCATTGTATTCAAGTTCAAGTCCATTTCAGACTCGTTTATTACACTAAACTCGTCAGTAAAATCCTTTTCGTCAAAATGCGTTACACATATTTTTAATATCTCATTTTGATTTTATACCCCGCATGAACAAGTCACGTATTTTGACATAACGACCACGACACATACATTTTCCTACACCAGTTTGGATGTCAAGCGGCGATCACAACATAGTATGACGTCATTCGATTATTCATGATGATGACAAATGATGACATGACAACAAAGAAAAAGTAGTTGGGTCAATGTTTACCGTGTCAGCCAATCAGAATGAGTATAGAGTTTATACCACGTGTGGTATAAACAAATTGTTAAACAAAATCAGCTGCATTGTTTAATGTTTATTTGATACCATGAGAATTAAGAATAATACTGCCTATTGTGCTAGAAACATGGGAACACATCATATATTGATATGATAAATTTTGGCAAGATATAAGTAACCAAAGTTTGTACACTGATATTATGAAATTGACTCTACATTTCTCAATCGGATTGAAAATAACAATACCCTGATGGAAACTCTCCTCCATAATAGCGCTATTTATTTCATTCTGTAGGGCATCTTTCCGCCTTTCCCTTTCTTTTCTTTGGAAGGTGTTTTGAACGAGTCCGGGTGAATCACACGATGCAAAAAATTCGGTCAGATGAGCATTGCCACTCTCTGTCACAATTGATACCCACACCGCTCTCACATTTATTACAAATTGTCTAGAAGTACTATTTGATGGTCTTTCTATTTTTAGCCTTGTTTCAAATTGGAAATCCTTACCAAGACCCTTGGAGGTCTGTAACAGACAGCACAGATGCCAATCCATACCTATGAACTCCTGCCGACAGTATCACAGGGCTTGTACCATTCACTGCAAGTTCACATGCTTTTTTTCATACTGCAGCATGAATTGTGACCTCCGAAACATTTTTTGTAATAAATTCAAATTTACAAACCTAAACCCACTGATCTTTAACATTACGTTTCTTTAGTCTGCCAGTTTCTTCACTTTTATAGAGTTAACTTAAAATTTGCTTGATAGGTGCCTTTTTGGTAAATTTGGTAGACGGATTACTAGATTGATCCCAGAAGTTACCTCAAATGAGTAATTTGGTATCTTAATGTGTTTTGGCTTACAGCCAGCATTAATATGCTGCTGTCTTCTTCTACACCGGCAAACCAAATCTGGATTTGTTTCTCTTGTTCCTCTTATTTGCCATTATATTCACCAAAACAATAACCCTTAAAAGCGCACAAAAGCTCTAATAAACTGTTTAATAACTATTTTATTTTATAAAACATACAACAAAAGTACATCAAGAAAAATATAATGCTTATCAAAAATTTGCAAATTTGTTGACATTCGCCTGCGGCCAGGCAGCTGTCAGACTGGAGAAAACCATTGGTTTATATATATGCAGGGCATATTCATTCAATTAAGTAGATGTTTACATGTTTACTGTTTTAAGCTTTGAATGTAATTAAGACAAAATTACTTACCGATTCGCTTTCAATCTTTCAGGAGACTTCAAGAACATATGTAAACATTTGTGGTCGTCGATTAAAGTGAATGCTCCGAAGAAAATAACAAATTTTCAAAGTCATATCTCATTGTTTAAAAAATAGTTTGTATGAAATGTTGCTGTTTTTTGTAAAGTTTAATAAGACCAAAAACAAAATATTACAGAAATATTTCTCATGAGTAAGAAACAAACTTATAGTTTATCGCGTTTTTTCTGCTTAGTAATATTTTTTGGTATCAGGCAGGAAGGCGGTGAAGATGAAACCGAAAGTACTTCAAGCAGAAGTTTACGTCCAAAGAAGTCAACTGTTGAACAGTATTTCTGTTGTTTTGTAAATAGGTTTACTTAACTTATGCGATGTTTAGTTACGATTCTATGTTCAGTGTTTGGTAATCAAGGTTTTTGTTTCAACTTTGACAGTATATTTGTTTTCCAATATGGCGACGATGATAATTCCGTGAACCCATTTTTTGCAAGCGTCGTGTACACACGTTGTAATGAATATAGGTAAACAAGGGGGCGCATGCACTCGCATGTTATCTAAAAAATACACAATGCCATTTTGTTCGAATTATTCTGACCTGTTTCATGAGTTTTGTATTTTTTCGTCTATTTCATTTTTTCAATGCTATTTTTGTGGCATATTTTTATCTAGCATTTATCTCATAGACATAGAATATTGGTGAAAAATGCTTCAATACATTGTTTAATATCCATTTGACGATATTTCAGCCTTCAGCGTATCAGAGTTACCAGGTTTTTGAGAAACTAGTCTATTTTTAATGTGGTCTCATTGTGTGATTTTCAAAGTGGTTTGTTCTACCTTAATATTCCATTGCGGACTTCATTGCCCAAACGCTGCATTCTTCAGGGTGGCGTTCTTTGACCGATGTTTTTCTTGTAATGATTGTTTTTGTTATTTGCTAAAGAAACGACTATCTAATTAAAAAATCAAGTACCTTTGTTGAATCACCCGCATATAATTTAAAATAATGACCGAGGGTAGAGGTCCATATATGGTGTTGTATCGCTCGCGTTAAATTTAGAATAATGAACGAGGACGTATTATTTTTAATTCTACGCGAGCGATTTACACCATATGGACCTCAGCAAAGGTCCATAATTGATATTTATTGGTTATCATCAAACAAACCTCCTGACACAAATGGTTCAACTTCAGCAGTTAAAATCATGGATATTATTTTGTGTGATACATACAGATTCTGTAGTAAAAGGAACCATTTCTGACGATACTGTTCTTCGTGCTACAGTAGCCAATGAAAGAAAATATTTTATAAGTGCTAACTTTTTGACTGCACAAGTATTTAAAGTTATTTGTTAGCATAAATCAGAGCAGAGTTTACATGTGTGCATTTTGGACTGAAGGTACTTATGTATTATAAACAGTTTCGAAAAATACGATGGCGTAAATGGCGTACACTGTGTGAGCCTTTACCATCAAACTTGATCGAGAACAATGTCACTGTTATCAGTTCTGTTATTGACGTTCAATGTTCATCATGAAATACAAAGAATTGTTTTTACAATACATTTCCATTACGATGGATCCCAACAGTACATTCCCAGTCTGAATTAAATTATAAAACTGCAAGTAAATACACTTTAAAATATTTTATAAATATTTTATAATTTTACAAAAAATATATAAATTGCATACGGAAATAATGATGCGAACTATAATAATGCGTATTATGCAGGATATTTCTGAAATAAAAATGAAATTTCAGTTGATTTATCTGGCAATACACGTTAATTGCATTCTAATTTATTTAGATCAAACCTGTGACCCCGAATTAATCAACGTTCCTTATAGGAATTCCAAACTAGCCAAAGGGATGACGCACAATTTAGTAGCCGCGAAAGAACGTTGATTTTCAGCGGTATTACTTCATAAAAAAAGCTATTCTAAGGCCTTTATGGGAAAAGGGATTCATTATTACAAATATCCCCATGTTTATGTATGGATCAAGCACTGCAGTACAGCAATGTCATATGTTAGCGCCCGTTTTTCATCATAAATGATATGTTGGTATCAAAAAAATCATTTTAAGCCAATCAATACGCTTTTGATTTCACTTCTTTGCTTTCATCAACTTGTTTAAGTGTCACAAAAATTTCTGTTATCTTTATTACTAGATGTTTTAAATAAGTTTTTTCTTTCATCTTACATCATCATTGTATCTAATGAACTAAATGCTGCTACATATGGAGGGTCACAGTCCGTTTCGTACATCATGCATGATAATCTTCCACGCATTCAACTTGAGACTACCTAAATATTAAAGAAAACATATCAAAATGACCTATTTGAAGACGATGGTCCGCACAGGTCCTTAACTCCACAGAAATCAGTTTTTGCTCCTGTTTGTGTGAGAAAATTTACCAACATTCCAACCTTCATAGTATTTTGTTAAACGTTATTGTTCAAACACTGCAGATTTCACATGTTTTATTATCGATATTTTAAATAAATTAATTGTATTCAAACCAAATCGTCAGTGAGCTCATCGTATGAACTCAATACCATTTTAATACATGGAATAAATGACAAAATTATGCATTGGGTTCATGTTGTTTAAATAAGAAAAGAAACATAATTTTTAAAACTTTTAATATATTTTGTACTAAAATACCTTTGAATGACACTTCAATTTTTAATGAACCTTTGTGGTATAACTCATTGATTAAGGTTGGTAATAGTAGCATTTTCTATAAAAAAATGGACACAAAATGGAGTTTATAGTATTCATGATTTATTTGACTGTACTACTGGTAAATTGTATACATATGAAAGATTCTGTGAAGGCAACTTTTTTCATCCACCTTTTACCACTTTTGAGGGAATTAAAAAGGCAGTTTTAAAAAGTTGGCCTAATTTAGGGAACCTACCTTTACCTACAGTGCTTTCAGAATGGCCTAGAATGCTCTAGAAATAACATTCCAAGATATTAAGGGATATAGGAATATATACAATGTATTTGTAACTAGCTCGGCTAAAAAACCAACAGCTGTTCTTAAATGGAACACAATAGTACATGAAAAAGTGAAGATTGGTGGAAAAGTGTATTTGTATTACCTATGAAGGTAATCAAAGATACTAGCCTTCGGTGGTTTCAATATAGATTACTTCACAGAGTCTTACCCACAACCACTTTTTACACAGGATTCGTAGAGCTGACACTCCACTCTGTAGTTTATGTAGTGCTCATAATATAACATACAAACACTTATTCTCTGAATGTAATATTGTTAGCAAATTCTTAGAAGAAGTAAAAGAGTGGTTAGCACCTTATTTTGTGGAACATTTGGACTTTGAAAACGTTATATTTGGAAATATAAGGACAAACTCATATTCTAATATTATAATCCTTTTGCTAAAAAGATATATCTATACCTCAAAGTTCAAAAGCAGATATTTAAGTTTGAAAATGTTTAAAGAGGTCATTTTACAATACTATAAATCTGAAAAACTTAATTTTATCAATAGCAAAGAGTTTTATATAGATGGGGTTCCATTCCAGCTATAGTTATGAGTAATCTACCAGAGGACAGTTCATAAATTATCTATAGTCTTTATTTTTTATATATACATGTATATATTGTATATATATATATAAATACAGGTATGTGTATTCAATTTTAAAATGACAACTCATTATCTACACATTTTTGATATCACAAATGTTTGAAAATATAAGCCTCCATATAAATATATGAACATATATATACATACCCACGTGCACCTTGAGTTCGGGTTTCAATATTAAACAATATTTATCTGTACATTTTTGGTGTAAAAATTGCTTATTTGCTTCTAGTTTTATGATTGGCTTAACCTTGTAATGTGGTATCTTTATCAAAAGGTGGTATAGTGATAAATGACAATATACCATGTATTCATAATTTAGAATAATACACCTTTTATAATTACATGATTTTTAATACCACAGATGTTTCAAGCTTCCATAGTAAAGATTGTCTTGTCATCTACATCATATCTTTAGTGAGTCAGTGTGTACCTTAAGTGGTAACACTAAATCATGCAACTATGAAATGATAAATTGTGTATTGTCTTTTATGTTTGTAATGTCATGTTTTGATAAAAATCAATGAAATGTAAATGATAAAAAAGAAAGGAAACATAGATATTTATTGATGTTTTCAGATGTGTAATGTGTACATTTCCTTCGGTCTGAAACAAACCTCTGACTATGTACCGTTAATTGGGATATTTTGGCGTTGGGAAATTTAGGCGTGTTTGTGTCAAAAATGGGTGGTTAAATTTTGGTACGTTTAAAATTGGCATTTTCCTATGTCGTGTTGATTCTGGCGCATAATTTGATTTGATTAAAAGATAACTATTGTGAAGATTTGCTTTGTCTATGCACATATATCCTGCAACGACGAAAAACTGTCATGATTAGGTTTGAAGTCATGTTGATACAAAGATAACCCTCTGAATTATTTGTCTTCAATAGAAGTGATTAATAGTTGCATATCTATGATATGTGTGTTCGCACAAATTAAAGTCTCACGCAGATAACGTTTTTCCGGTTGATAGATTACGTGATTGAGTAATTTATCCGAGAGCACGTGTTCACATACCTGATAAATGGCACGTGGATGTATCGATCGTTATACCAACAAATAAATACATGAACGCAGCAAAATTTTGGGGCGTTTAATTTTGGCGTTTTCATGCCAAACACCCAATATGTCAAAATATTACCACACCCAAAATATCCCAATTTACGGTTCTAGTATCGTGTTTTAATTGCACAACCAATGGACATTTTTTAAACATCGAATGACACACTCAACTGCTATAGATGATAATGAGCATATTATACTAGGTAATTAATTACTTTCATTGTGTTACACAATTAAAGCTTTTAGTTCTATTAATATATCATGATAGCATATTGCCTTTTTATTTACAGCCAAGAGCTGTTAATAGGACGTTAATAAATCAAACAAACAAACAAACAAACAAACAAACAAGCCAAGAGCTGGTGTAATGATGATGTTAACGGTCAGTTACACAGGAATTATCATAAGTACAATGTAAGTAATTCTAAAACAACACGTGCTTTGTTAATTAAGACGCATTAAAATATATTCAGTCAATTATGATAATTACACGTAAGAACAGAGGTACCTTGGTCTAAAACGTTTCTGTCACGTCATAAGTTACTTGGAACATTTTAAATCTCTGTCGCAATGGTACATTATATTTTGTAAGTAAAAAGCTGCAAACGATCGATCATCATATCAAACTAAGCGACCAACAAACACATCAGATTAATATGCAATTAACAACAAAATAATATAATTATATTATATTTGTCTTTTATGTATCTCTTGTCAATGTTGTCTTGTTTAATTATTTTTTAAAAAATGATTAAAAAATAAATAAATAAAAATAAAGGTCATGTATTTCCGCTGATTTTGGAATAAAAATAAAATGAGTCGAATTTAAAACCTCAAAAAAAAATAAAATAACAAAACCCAGCTAACTTACAATAAAATGGCTAAATAATTAATTTAAGGTTCAAACATATCTAGGTCACTTTATATAAACGCATTACTGATCAATCCCCTTGTCAGCACTTGTACCACCTCAGAAATAAAAGATATAAAATTTTAACAGAGCTCTATATTGCATATATTGTATTTATCACATAATCCGCCTGATATCTAGTGATTTCGTCTGTGTAATAGTTGCGCATATGTCACTAGTGTAATATGACCTGGGGCGGTATTCATTGGCTGGAGTTCATTCTGACGTTAGGACAGAAACAATAAAACGACGTCAGGAACAATGACGTGACGTCAGGATTTAGAGGCAAACGGAACAAAATGGCGGCCTCCGCTGGATTTTCGCAATATAATTTGACAAAATATTCTTCGAAATGTAGGTTGTTGCAGTTATGTACTAAGTAATAAGGCTCGCAAAAATAGAATAAAACTAACAATCAAGTTTAACGACACAACACATTTAATGATTAACAAATAACAGTTAATAAACCAATTGACTAAATACTGAAATATACCGGTCTAGAAATTAAGTCTTGAATTTTTTTTCGATGAAATCTATCTTGAAAGTAAGCCTTAGATCCCCTGCAGTGAAATATAGCTAAAAACGAGAGAGAGAAAAACAACAAAAAATCAACAAAAAAACAAACAAAAAAACAAAAACAAAACAAAAAACCAGTGGCTTATTACCGATTTTTTAGAGTATCAAATGTATCGAGTTTGTCGAACAAAATATACTGTATTATATGAAGTATTACATCGTTTTCCTCTTCGGCTATGTTAAGTCTGATTGCGCATACATTAGCGTATACACAGTCTATCTAGCCAAGCAACCAAGGCGACCGTAGATACCAAATCTTCTCAGTCTAAATCAAAACAGGGGTATAAATGTAAGGAGTTATCTTCATTTTGACTGCCTATGTGTATAGGAACGTGTAGTTGGCAACGAACATATTATATATGAGTATATGAACGAGCTCCACATCACTTGTTTGTTATATGCCAACTGCGTTCATACTACCATATCTGCAGTCAAAATGAAGATCAATCATAACTGTCCATTGTGTAAGAAACTTTCATTATTTTCGAGGTTGGTGTGAAAATGTAAATATAAAACAACAAATTATGTTTTACACATTATTGAAATCATTGTTCCGCGGGACAACCACAAATGATTCTCCACATGAAAGAACCACGAAAGAAAGTACCCACGAACATTTCCTATTAAACAGTACCCGGATGATCATTGTGTTATCACAGTATAATAACTTCCATTGCTAGTCACGTGTATAAACATATTCTACAGTCTTCATAGATATGTATAATACATGAAATATGTAATAAAAATGGAAATTTATCAAGCCGTTTGTTTTAATATCAGCAGTAAATGAGTCTGCATTTAAATATTGTGTTGGACATACATGAATAAACATAGATAGTTATATATATATATATATATATCACGTAGACGAGTGGGGTCGCCAGTATTTGAGTTCAGGTTCTGCTCGGGTATAGTCTATCGGCCGAAATGAAGAACCATCTACCTTGTTACTCAGGTAAGTCTATACCACAATGTAATGTTGACACTGTCTTACCCCTACTTCCATTTGTATTTTATAGGTGTAACATTATCATGTGTCTCTATTAAGTACCAACGTTCATATAAACCTATGGTTAATGATAAGAAAAGTCATTGTGATATAAATATATCATGACACTTACATTACAAGTGATACCGATATTTTTGCAGAGTGAAATAACTTTATAATTCAAATACCTTACTGAAGGACTTTCGTAGTTTACTTTAAATAGTTCGTAAGTAATGAATATATGCAAGGTTAAGTACCTACGATTTCTTTGTTTTTATTGTTCTTGGACATTTTACAGTCGTGCTATACAAGCTCAGTATGTACACAAGGAAACACGAAAAATACAGATTCGCGAAAGCTATATATTTGTAGTATTTACAGATACAGAAAAGTCTTAGTTACATTATCTCTGTTTAAACATTTAGATATTTGATTTTCCCTGGGTTTAATTTTCTGAATTTATCTTCTCAAGGACGAATGACGTATGACAAACGATAAGGTTAAGGTACAAAGTTCATTTTTAGTAGTCTACATTTTACCAGGGCCTGCGATGTCATAATCATATACTTATCATTATTACAGTGTGGAGGAACATTTATGTATCTATACATAATGCATGGTAGGTAAAAAGATAGGGTCGTTATACATTCTCGCATTTGACCTCTCAATAGGCCGTTCACCCATACGTCATGTATACCCATATGTTTGTAAATATGAGCATGGCCTTGCGACTAGTGACCTCACACCGTTGACAAAAGTATACATAGGTATCAGTTACACCTAACGCATGTGCAGGAAAGCATAACAAATTGATACCCAATACACTCAGTGCTAGCAAGACTGCTAGAAAAAAAGTTATACTCTGAATCGTTAGGATTTGGAGAGAGAAAATAAACTAAAATTAATGTCAACAAAACATAATAATGGTATAAACATAAGAACAAGGAAAATACACATTCCTATCGAGTGCCCCACCAGGAATCGAACCCGGGTTTCTGGTGTGAAAAACTACGGCTCTACGGGGCATTACTGAGCCAAAGAAGCGTGCTCCGTCAGCTGAGTGATAGAGACCGTATACGTATTTAACACTAAGTACACACCACACCGACCCGCTCCGTTTACAAACTAACAAAACACATACTGTGTAAATAAAAATACAGGTAAAATAGATAAAAGGTAAAAATATATAGGTCACCTTATCCAAATACTTTACTGGATAATAACCTGGTCAACATTTGTACGATATGAAAATAAATTGATGAAAAGTCTAACAGAGCTCTATATTACATATACCGTATATTGTTACGTAAATTAAATTTCGTTTTACTCGCGATCAACTTAATTTCAGCAAACGTGATTATCCGCCATTAGAATGTAAAGATATCCCCTTAATTTAGTATGAAAAAAAAAACAACAATACTACCAATGTCGGCATATGATGTAATCGTTATTCATAATAAATAATGACTAAGGAGGACAAATATCAACAGCAAAATTAAAAACTTTTAAAATCACTTTTAAATCGATAAACTATATACATTGGATGCCTATGTCGTCATTTGTTTCACATACCATATTGTAAATGTTGTAGGGAAATTATTGATTACAGTATACCTTCTTACATTACAGTATACCTTCTTACCTCGGCGGTTATCGTCATTTTTGCCCTTTGTCAGTATTGTGATTAGTTGGAATGTTTTGCTTCGGTATCTTTGGCAGCATGCTTCAGTGTGACAACACTATAAAAAGACAAGAGTCCCACTGTTACAAAGATAAACAACACGAATGTACCACAGTCTCCCAAAACATACTAACATACATGTAACACATACATAGAAGAGAGGTCTTCCTTAAATTGCATTGGCTGTTAAAAGAATATTTAACCTTAGATCTAACTAATCCAATCATCAATTTAAAACACTTTTTCCTACATAATAGCATGTTTCTACTCGTAAAGTGTGTTAGGGGGTCGTCGTACAAATTGATTTTGCAGTTTAAAATTTTTCTTTGATCAAGGAATTTATGGTTTTCCTACCGGTTGTGTTGTTTCAGTTTTATATCAAACACGCCTACATATTGTATGTATCTCATTTGCAACAGGAATATACTATTACATGTTAGTGAAATAATATATAGGTGTGAGTGTTTAAATATATGTTTTAATCAAAATGAAGTTATTGATTCATAAACCATTTAAGTCTTTGATGCTGATATCTTATACTTGTACACTTCTTTTATCTCTGTTCGAGTCTGAATCAGTTGCTGAAATAACAAAAAAATATTAAAATACATTTAGTGATGTATTTCTAAATCAATATTCAATATACCGGGTCAAAAACCTCATCTATTTTTGTAATTCCATTTATTCTTTTGAAATAATATTGAAATCAATGCTTTTATCGGGTAGAAACACAGTATGTATACATTATATATCTATTGGTGTGTCTACTATATAATCAGGGTTACAGATGCTAGACATGACTGGTGAATTGTCGAGTCCCCGACTTTACTGTGAATTTTTTGGGCTCTGATACATATAAGCCTTTTTTGCAATCCAATATCAATAGTGTTGACGATTTTATTACAAATTACAAACGTACCACATGATAACCGATAACGTTTTTGCATGAATAGTATCTCCAGTGGTGATGGAACGTAACTTTTTGTAATCTTTCCGCTGAAATGACGTTAGCGCGTGATATCATCTTTTGACATCATTCCGTCACCAATAGAAACACTAGCCACACACAAACAATATCCAGAATCACGTGGTCCATGAATTATTCCTATTGTGTTATGTCTCGTGTACTTACATATACTTACCATATAGCCTCTTATTTTTGCAGGGATGGTATTTGCACGATTTCACACAGCATTAGTATGATCCCAAAAATCTGATACGTGAAATATCGAAAAAAATGTCATTTCTACCATGAAAGTCAAATTGATAAAGTTTGATATTGTTTTTATTTAATATAGAAAAAAAACCTCTAACCGGCTATACGGTATACCACTCTGTGTAAATGTGGTATGGATCACTTTGGTCCCTTGGGTTTTAATTTCTTTCGTTACTACCAACTTGTACCCTCACCAACAATTTAGAGTTACAATATGTATGCAACAGCTGCATGACACACTTTTATGTATTTATGTTCTTTAGAATATGTATGCTAATTTACTATCAATATTTTATGTTTGAATACAAATTACTTGTATACGAAATTAATAATAGCACTATAAAAATGGCAACAGCTATCACAAGGATACACAAATGTAATATGCCGTAGTCTTCCAAAACATGGCATACAGACAAGACCGTTATATTTGACTTTACCTGTTAATAGGATGCTAAACCGAATTAAACATACGGAAGTTCTAGAAGCTTCTTGGAAGAATTTATCGGAACACATTGTGATAAGAATTTTTGGCTTCCCGGTGTGGTCTGCGATTCAGTAGGATTTAAAGATACGAGAATCCGTTATTGCTACAATAGCCTGGTTAGTAATATTTACTACAAAAGATCTAAAACATAGCACAAGCAGATGCAACACACAAGGAAATTGCCGCCCAAACGTCAGTTTGACGGGGCAAGATATAAACAAAACTATATGCCCACAGACTACAAACAATATTGCAGCAAATATGAACATTTGTTTCTGAAGACTACCCGTCCTCTGATTCATTGAAGGCGTATGCCAATACAGTTTCGATATCAATAATGAAATTTTGCCGGTGGCAGCAGTGTTGACACATCTATAACAGCTGAGCAAGTCTCCTCTGTGTGGTTGAGGATTTGGTTTGGTTGGGTTACTTACACTGACGTCGTATTAACAGCCATAGCCGTTTAAGGACGGCCTCCCATATGTACAATGTGTTGTAGTGTGTGAATGTATGTATGTCGCGTTCAATACTTAAATATAATAATATACAAATCATTTTCATTGATATGCACAATATATTGATGAAATATATGTATCAGTGATAGCCAGTTTACAAATCTCTTCCTGGTGGTGTTACAGTTATCGTTCTTTGATTAGATGTCGGCAGCATCCAGTTCCGTTAATGATACAATGTTTAAGGACGGCCTCCCATATGTACACTGTGTTGTGGTGTGTGAATGTATGTATGTTCTGGGAGACTGAGGTATATTCGTGTTATGTCTCCATGTAATAGTGGGACTCATGTCCTTTTTATAGTGCTATCTCACTGAAGTATGCCGCCGTAGACACCAAATAAGCACATCCCACCCGGTTGTCAATTACATTTTACACTATGAGAACACGTGACTCTCTTTACTCATCTACGTTTTGAGAAGTCGTGTACATATATTTTGATCAGTTTTATAATTCATAATAATGTTTTGACTTGCATTGGTGTGTAAGATACATTATGCTACATACATAAATATCAGAAATATTGTGGTAACAAAATTGTTTCAATTTACTATATGTATATGAATTGGTTGCAGTGTTGCAGATGATGTGCTGCTGCTGTTGCTCCCCAAAAGAGGACCCGGTCCAAGCCGATAGGCAGAAACAGGTACATTTAGCGATGAAATATATGGTTTAAAATAATGCGAACATCGTACAGAAATCTTCCAAAACTCGGAGATTTTTCTATTCTGTTTATTATCTGCATCTGCTCTTGTGCGAAGCTATTGCTTGTTACACATACATCTGTATAATCATTTTTGTGAACGTAGGTCATATTTTTCTTGAAAATCTTTGTGCTCAACTTATGTCTATTCACACTGTCAAACCTCTCGAGAACTACAAACTATGTGGCATGCAAAGAATGAATAGAAGTAATCAACAGCACTAGAATCATACTATAAACAATACATCTCTTGACTTTACTTAATACGCTCTTGCAAACCCGGTGTCATGGTAACATTTGGTTGTCATGTTAACAGAAATTTTTGTGTAAACTGGAAGGAATATATAATGGGTTGTCGTCTATCAATAATGGAATTCTGCATTGATGTGTTGTTTTGATCGGTAACATATGTCGCGTTCAATACTTAAATATAATAATATACAAATCATTTCCATTGATATGAGCAATATATTGTTGAGATATATCTATCAGTAGCCAGTTTACAAATCTTTTTCTGGTGGTGTTACAGTTATCGTTCTTTGATTAGATGTCGGCAGCATCCAGTTCCGTTAATGATACAATGCATAAGTATCTCCTTAACCAAATAGACAATTAAATCCTCAACCAAATAGACAATTAAATCATCATTTTTACAGATATATTGATCTGATCAACATAACCGTATTTGTATCTAGACGATTTTACCAAATATTTCTATGTGATTTGTACTTGTTACACAAAATATAAACATAAGTTATCATTCCAAATATGGAATCCTATTTACTGAACATTTTGCTATCAATCTAATTAAAATACGAATATTTTTTCTCTTTCGTATATATCTTAATCAGATAGATTGGCTGCATGTTTGCAAAGGAATTGAAAAGTGTATTTCAAATAGTCATTGTTGATTTTGCAACACAATACAAAATAATGCTGATGAATGATTAAAGAGGTTCCACCACTAACTAATGGAAATTTTTCGCTATCAAAAACAGGAGCAGATGATTTAGTATTTTTCTTCAGTTACAAAAGTTATTTACGCTGATGAATGATTAAAGAGGTTCCACCACTAACTAATGGAAATTTTTCGCTATCAAAAACAGGAGCAGATGATTTAGTATTTTTCTTCAGTTACAAAAGTTATTTACTTTACACCATTACCACCATTGAAAACTATGAGCTTCTATTTTTACTTCAAGATAAAAATATTAAAAATAATTAATTGCATCTTGAAACAATTCCGTGGCATTATGCACCTAAAGCTAAATAAATAATTTACCCATTTTTTTTTTAATTTTTTTGTTTGTTAATTAAACATACTAATTCACGATTAAACACCAATCATTGTTCAAATGATGAGTATCATGTATGCTGCGTCGGCGGTGGAGCATCTCTAAAGTAAAATATAAATGCTAACGTCACAATTTTAAAAATGAGTAACCTGTCGTCCGGTTCAATTCATATAAACAGTACTACCTGTAATATAACGTCTTGTCCAATGTTGCCCAAATGATCATTGCCGGAAACCCATGTTGATTCCATTACACTAAGCAATACTCAATGATAAGTGTAGCGTAGCGTCGTTCAATCATCCGTGAGTTTCTGACGATGCCAAATTATGTGAAGGACTACAATTGTTGATAAGTAAAAGCAAATGAGTGACTCCGCAATGTCAGTGTCCTGCAGATTTATTCGTAAATTAACAAAAATGTTGTTGCGAGTTTTATAGATTTTATAATATTCAATTTTCTTAACAACATAGATTACATTTTTTTAATTTATATTTTTACAAAATCATGTTCAATACAAATTAAGATTATCACCATATTGTTTCCTTTTTCCTGTTTCAGCTTCTGGAGAATAGATATAAACATAGACAAAGAGTAATGGTTTCTGACTACAAACCCGGCGACGATAACATGGAGATGTATCTAAATGAACGAGCGAGAAATCTGGAGCTGTATGGTTTGGGATTACAATGTAGTTTCGGATTGCCACTCGCGTAACGAATACGAGTTAACATCGAACTCGTCTATGCCAGTAACTATATAGCTACATCAAGGGAAAGGTCACCACATCTAGAGTGAGGCTAATGGCTAAGGCTAAGTCTTGATGCCATCTGTGGGCATTTGCAATCTCTTTACACATGACACTGTGATATTTATTGTGATGACTAATCAGAAACGAGGGACACGGGTGCTACAATGTCTTATAAGTCAGTTCTTTTATTTGTAGTTCTGTTTACTACCAAACCTTTGTCCATTACCATCCATATCATTAAAATGTTATTTTCCATTTCCATAAATTCCTTTTACAATCTTATGAGCACTGAATATGTACCACAGTGAAAACTGCTTTATCGGGTATTCATGTGTCTGTCTTCAAATACCTGATGATTTTTCTAAATCTGATGGCAATATTTTGATGAACATGGTCAGATGAGATTGATTGACACGATCACCAAAGCAATTCTTCTGGTGAGATGTAAAGACTCTCTGACCATGGATTGGAACTGTAAACTCAGAATTGTAATCATACGCCTGCAAAATCATTGGTTTTCGCCATTTTTGTTTTTAAATTAACATCCTTAGTCTCAACCCGTTCGAGTGAAAATCTAACAAGATCCCATTAGGGGTCACGTTCTGGTGACTATTTGGATTGGCCAATCGAATTGTGACTTCCAAAGGTCTTGACCACTGTATGTTAACGGGATCCGGCCCCGGTTGTTTGGTATCTACTTCCGGAAAAATCATACTCCAAAAAAATGAGAGGGGTACGTGCTAAATCGCTTCAAAAACTCGATATTATTTCATTTGTTTATCAAAATCTATCAAAATTTAGAACAGTGGAAGCTTAAAATTTTAATATGTCCCACAATTTTATGTGAAAATGAGAATAAAGTCTCTTTTTTTGTATTCGAACATGTAACCTGGATCGTATTTCCGTAAAAAATTAAGAAAATGCGTGAAAATATGAAAATATCTCAAGATATCGGATGCATTTCATTAAGATAAGATGTTGAATGAAGAATTAGGATAGAACAAAAACGATCTACCACTTCAAATTTATCATAAATACGTCCTTTGTCCTGTAATCGATGATGATGATTCCGGTTTGGTATTCATTAGTATACGGTTTGGTAATAACAACCTGGTTAAAAATTTGAATCACAAATAAAAACATAGGATAACTACGGGACAGTATCATCATTTCGCGCAGTCAAATGAACACAGCAAGAGCCGATACATATATAATTACCATCATAGAAAACAATTACATTTGTATACATGTAAGTTTGTAACCCTGGTGTTTATTGTTAGCTGTTATATATAGCTTCGTCATATCAAAGTATACAACTTGGAAAGCCGGGAAAAAACAGTACACCCTATAAAAAGTATGCAACGATTAATCATAAAGCATTTTAAATACAAGTCAAGACACTTTTATACTTCCATACTCATGCGTAATTTTTACTCATGTTGTTTCTTTTTTTATCATGTTTTTTTTTTACGCCCTCACGTTACCTTTGTGTTCTATTTACAGATAAGCATTTTATCAAGCATTTTAAAAAAAAAATATCGTTGTCTTCTTTTTTTATCAATTTATTAATTTTAATCTTTCCCTACAGGGGAGAAACGAACGATGCTTATTCAAGTGTTATTTTGTAAACAGTTCTATTTACAGATTTAAGCACTGTGGTTATATCGCATTTCGGTTGTTCAAATGCACTAAATTATGAAACAGCACTCCGATTGGAAAGACGTATCATCATTTTATAAAGGATTTTACAAGGATTCGCGCTGGGCCCACTACTGTCCGTAATATTCGTGAACGATCTAGCGGAAATAGTTATCTTAGATGTATATTTATCTGCTGATAATGTTAAAATATTCAAAATTATAAACAAAAAGAGAAAGCGAAATATCGTAGATTTGATCGCGATCAAAACACGGGATTTCCACCAAGGTAATGATTTAAGTGATATATCAATGAACAAATGGTCGTTTTAATACGTTTCCCTTCGCTTCAATTCGATTGACTAAACAAATGAATGATCAAAGGAACGATCGAACAAACGCACGCATGAGAGAAAGAAATGACGAACGAACGAATGAGCGAATGAACTAAAAAAGAATGAACGAACGAACAAATAAAATAGATTTCTTTCGTGCGTCCATGTTTGCTCGTTCGTTACTTTGATCGTTCTTCTTTTCGTTCCTTCAGTTAATCAGATTATCTCCGGCGAAACGCGTTTTCTGTGTATATATATAAGACAAGTGCCCTAGTTGTGCCTTTTGCTATTGCGAACCTTCTATTTTTGGTATTTTTTTGTTATCATGGAAACTTAGTCAAAATACCAAATTACTGTTTATTTTTGTCACCAGCTGGTTTTTTCAGTTATACAATACACACATACACTTTAAATTATCCATGTACATTACTAACATTTACTTTGATATTTGATATTTGGGTTTTCATAAATATACCAACTGTGGTGCGCGGGGGATTATGCTACAGGGGGCCAACTCAATGAAAATGGATGTTGTCATACATTATTTGTATTTGGAGGATGGACTGATAAGTATCTATGACAGTTATGTGATTTAAAAAAAATACGAGATTTGAAAAATTATTAAAAAAATCGGAATATTTACTATAAAACGGAGAAAGGGACGACAGTCGCATAATGGAATTTTTACCCCCACCTCGATTAAAGTTAATTTTTTCACAATAGTATACCTTTTTTCCTAGAGTCATAGTCACGCATCAGTCATCCAATAATCCATAATCACACACATACCATGCAAAAGCATATAAACGATGTCTATATAGTCGAACGCAATATTTTAATCCAAAATTACCGGCGCTTTCTGACTTGTGACATCGAAAGCAACGTCCTAGTAAAGAGCGACTAGGATTAAGGAGATATTCCGATACGTTTGTTTTCGCGGAAAATGTGAATATTAAAACGTATCGCAATACCTCTGACTTAACCGATTGTAACTTTAACAAAATAAACTTTAATCGAGGTGGGGGTAAAAATCCAATATGGCGACTGTCGTTCCTTTCTCTGTTTTATAGTAAATATCCCGATTTTTTAATAATTTTTCTAATCTCGTATTTTTTTAAAGAAAATCACATGACTGTCATATATAATCATCAGTCCATCCTCCAAATTCAAAAAATGTAGGACAATATCCATTTTCATTGAGTTGGCCCCCTGTGGATTATGCCACGCTTTGCGGCTCCCTGTTTGTGAATAAAATTTAACCAGGTTGTTATACCAAACCGTATACTAATGACTATACCAAACCGGAATGTTGTGCGTACCAAACACGTACACTATAGTCATAACCTGCTCACTAAATATCATAGATTATGGGACAAAGGACGTATTTACGATAAATTTGGTAGATAGTTTTTGTTCTATCCTTATTCTTCATTCAACATCTTATCTTCAAGAAATCGATCCGATATCTTGAGATATTTTCATATTTTCACGCATTTTTCTCAATTTTTTTTACGGAAATACGGTCCAGGTACATGTTTGAATACTAAAAAAAGGAGACTTTTATATTCTCATTTTCACATACAATTGTGTGACATATTAAATTTTTAAGCTTTCACTGTTCTAAATTTTGATGGGTTTTTTGATAAACAAATTCAATAATATCGAGTTATTGAAGCGAGTTCAGCACGTACGTATACCCTCACATTTTTTTGGGTACGATTTTTTCCGGAAGTAGATACCAAACAACCGGGGGGTCGTTACATGTACCATACAGTGTTGACGGGGACGTCATAGTGATGTCAGAATCATTTGTATGTCTGTAGTCATTTTGTCCACAGAGTTTTACAACCTCGTAGTTGTTGAATATAGTGTTTATTTTACACGAGTTAGTTATTTTTTAAAGTTACAGAAGACACGAAAAACAACTTATTGTGAAATAAATTTCCATATCCAACAACCACGAGTTTAAACCAAAATAAGAAAATATTTCGAGGATCGAACTGATTTGATAACTTTTTTGTTCAGTTTGAGGCAAGAATATGCGATATATTTTTTTTAATCTAATAATGTGCAAACGAGAGATATTTACACATATATGACAATTTTGTAATTGCATCATGATCATGCAACAAAAAATAACGTATATTTTTTTGTTTCACCACGGGAAAATGATATATATATATAATTTGAATTTTTCAAAACTTTATTGTGTACTATTTTCCATGCGTTCCCACGTCTATTTGTGAGTGAAGCGGTCTGTAACTGTCAACAAATCAGAAGCTCCATTAAATCAAATGATCAAACATAGTCTCGGTCATATGTCACTCTGTAAGTCAAAGTTCATTTGATACCATAAGAGTTATAAAGTAACCACATATTTTGGTTGCAATATTATTTCTCAAACTTTAATGGTTCAGCTACTTAGCAAAAATATGAAGGAGCTAATACATCATTATTCATGATAACTGTTTGATGTTCAGATAGTCGGATTAACAAACATTACAATGTTGTGTGATTATTTCATAGCAGTCGTTGTTTAATTTTGTTGCAAATTAAAGTTGTGATGAAATACACACACAAAATATTCGTCAATTTTGTATGATTACGGGGAAATATTGGCTCAGTGGTAAAGATGTCTGACATTCTGCCTCAATTTCGATCTGAATCTGCATCAATTTCCAGTATAATATAACAAGAATAAATGTTAAATGATTTCAAGGTAAACTTTGACATTTGAGTTGCATAGCAAACAGCAAACCTACACAGTAGCTTAATGTTTGATAATCAATAACTGTTTATTTGTAATATTTCGATGACTTCAAAAGTCTTATGTTCCCAAACCACATAGTCAGGAATAACTGTTATACTGGAGAGAAACGAATGGAAGTAACTCTGTTTAAGATCCCAGCCTAACTCGATTTGTCCTCTTCTGCTTTTCAAATATAAGTTAAGATCACTCGAATTGTAGCTCTTCAGCTTCTGGAAGTGATCCCATCCATAAGCATCTGGAAGAAATGACATCTAGCTAGAGAAAGGGCAAACTGAATAGCGGAAAGCAGAAGGGGTGTTTGAAAAGCAAAGATTTCAAAAAGAAAAACAAACAAAAACGCCAACCAATTGATGACCATTTCCTTTGTGAGTGTGGATAGAAAGATTTTCTCGCACTTGCCATATGAATGGCTACCTCTGTGACACCGAACAAATATAGTTTGTCTGTGAAGAAATGAGTCTCCAAGAATTCTACGGGTGTATTAGAACCAAAACAATAGTCCAGCCCATCAAAGAGGCAAAGATCAAATAAACCACACCAAAATCTCGAAATACATCAAGGGCCTTGTTGGAAGATGTTTCAACGAAATAACTTCAGCAAATCACTTGGGAGAGATCACTTTAGCAGGCATTGTTTTCCATGATAGAGATTCACGCTTTGTTAGAGCAATTGACAGAAAACCTAGGTGACAATACATCATTTGGGATTTGACTTCACACTACAGAGGCGTCATGGATGACTTGATAGCGACTTTACTACAGTGTACAACACACGTTCAGGTCCGAAAACCAAAAGAGACAGTCACGGTATCAAAGGAATTTCCTTCGGAAATTGGTTTAATGCGAGTATGAATGCCTCCAGTCATATTTAGAGACTCGAAGCACAATATTAAAACATACGTAAGGATCTCCAAGTATATTAACAGCAAGGTGTTACCATCAAAGTATTGGGTGTCTGCCTCGTCTGACATAACTGCTTGTGAGATATCAATAACTAGCCAAGACCAGGTCCTTGTGAAGATGGTAAAGAGTACAAAGCATCACAAACATTGACAAAACATTAACAGCCAGGGTCATATAAGGACGAATTCTAATTGTGTATGAAGTGTGGTATGTGTTTTGGGAGACTGCGGTATAATCGTGTTGTGACGTCTTGTATAGTGGACAGGTAGTAGGTACTCAGATTCTTTCAAACTTCTGTTCCGGTTGGCATACAGTAGGTATACCTACACTCTTCATCCGCCAAGTTCTAGAGGTGGGCCATGACTGAGAGTGAAGACTAGTCATTGTGTTACTGCATGGTCCACTCAAAGAAGATAGGGTCGGTGTCCTGACAATGTGTTTAACGAACTGGCAGTCAATATAAGGACATACTTTGATCAAGGTTTATCAAAGTTGGGAAGGGGGTGGCAGACTTGTCTGCTTGGTGCTCAGCATGAAAGAAGTGGGGCATGCGTTAGAATGAATCGAGACGAATATACGGTAGCCTTCAAATAATATGCAAACATAAATTTACACACGCAACATATCCCATGTTAGCCCGAGATACTCTGGCCCTGACACCAGACTTAGACATTATGAGAGATAGATGTCTGGTTTAGGGCCAGAGCGCAGTACTACTCGAAAACCTGGAATAAGCCGAAACTGTTTGGTATCGGGTCAGGTCATCTCCGATTCAGACTACTTACAAAATATAACCACCGAGAATCGCCACTTACCTTGTTCTTTTCAACAAATGAATAATTTCTCTGCCCATAGCCATCCATTTCATCACGCATACACGTTCTATTGTATCAACACAGTAGTTTCTTTTCCACAACTTTAAATTTCCCTCGTCGTCGTCGCCATTTTCTAGTAGTATGAAAATCACCTTTAATCTCGACGGATTGCTATATTTGGGTAGATTTAATATCAATTTGTTGAATAGACTAAGGTTAGTGGTGCTTCTCGATGGTCAGTCTGAATCAGAGATGCCCTGGCCTTATACCAAACGGTGTCGGCTTATTCCATGTTTTCGAAAACAACTGCGCTCTGGTCCTAAACCAGACATCGATCTGTCATAATGTCTAAGTCTGGTGTCAGGACTAGAGTGTCTCGGGCTAATTAATCCCATGTAGGGAAGGCCGTCCTTAAATTATCTTTTAACCATCAAAAATGAGTCAAGACAGGCACATGCCAAATATGGTGGATGTGTTCTCAGACATCACCCAGGCCAATGTATGTTCTCATCCTTGTAGACGAAGAAGTAGTTATAATTGGATTGGTAATCCCATGGGAGCTACGTATACGATGTAGTTACTTTAGCATTTGAAGGGAAGGGGACAAGTATGGAGGGTTAATAAAATATGTCATAGGCTTGAAATACATGTATTTGAAAAGGTACAGTATGTATATGTTCCCATGTACACTCAACTTGGACACCTTTTCCTACAATGGAAGTAATGGGCAGTAGCAAAAATCCAGCATTCCAATAAATAATTCTACTCCCATAAACAGCAGAGAATGTGCACAGTTGATCGTAGTGGAAGCGAGAAGAGAGTCATCTCCGCTAAAACACCCTGTAATGAACTTTACTACCAACAATATTATTGTGTGCAAAAAATTGATAAAAATATTAACAACTGTACAGAATATGTATGTGCAAAATGTTAGTAATGATATAGCAAAGGAAGTGTCTCATTTGGTGCAATCCATAGTTTTGTATGTGGAAATTAACATATAAAATTCCTTTTTATATAATTAATACAATCTGATTTGTTTATAATATGATGTTACGTAAATAATATGTAGATGTACGTTAATTCAGATATACGTCAGCAATATTAATGGAAACAGTCCTCGATAGTATTTACAGTATATTGCCTTTTGTAGCAGTTGAAATGAGCTTTTTTGTAAAGAAAAACGACCACAGTGAAGGTATAGCTTATGATAACGTCCTGCAAAATGCATCGATACATATCAGATAAAAGGATTTCAGGGTAATCTCTGTAAAAGCGTCCTCCAAATACGTCAATAAATATCAGTAAAGGGATTTCAGGGTAATCTATGTAAAAACGTCCTCCAAATACGTCAATAAATAAATATCAGTAAAAGGATTTCAGGGTAATCTATGTAAAAACGTCCTCCAAATACGTCAATAAATATCAGTACAAGGATTTCAGGGTAATCTATGTAAAAACGTCCTCCAAATACGTCAATAAATAAATATCAGTAAAAGGATTTCAGGGTTATCTCTGTAAAAACGTCCTCCAAATACGTCAATCAATATCAGTAAAAGGATTTCAGGGTAATCTATGTAAAAACGTCCTCCAAATACGTCAATAAATATCAGTAAAAGGATTTCAGGGTAATCTATGTAAAAACGTCCTCCAAATACGTCAATAGATATCAGTAAAAGGATTTCAGGGTAATCTATGTAAAAAACGTCTCCTCCAAATACGTCAATCAATATCAGTAAAAACGTCCTCCAAATACGTCTATAAATATCAGTTAAAGGATTTCAGGGTAATCTATGTAAAAACGTCCTCCAAATACGTCAATATATATCAGTAAAGGGATTTCAGGGTAATCTATGTAAAAACGTCCTCCAAATACGTCAATAGATATCAGTAAAAGGATTTCAGGGTAATCTATGTAAAAACGTCCTCCAAATACGTCAATAAATATCAGTAAAAGGATTTCAGGGTAATCTATGTAAAAACGTCCTCCAAATACGTCAATAGATATCAGTAAAAGGATTTCAGAGTAATCTCTGTAAAAACGTCCTCCAAATACGTCAATCAGTAAAAGGATTTCAGGGTAATCTATGTAAAAACGTCCTCCAAATACGTCAATATATATCAGTAAAAGGATTTCAGGGTAATCTATGTAAAAACGTCCTCCAAATACGTCAATAAATATCAGTAAAAGGATTTCAGGGTAATCTATGTAAAAACGTCCTCCAAATACGTCAATATATATCAGTAAAAGGATTTCAGGGTAATCTATGTAAAAACGTCCTCCAAATACGTCAATAGATATCAGTAAAAGGATTTCAGGGTAATCTATGTAAAAACGTCCTCCAAATACGTCAATCAATATCAGTAAAAACGTCCTCCAAATACGTCTATAAAAACGTCCTCCAAATACGTCTATAAATATCAGTTAAAGGATTTCAGGGTAATCTATGTAAAAACGTCCTCCAAATACGTCAATATATATCAGTAAAGGGATTTCAGGGTAATCTATGTAAAAACGTCCTCCAAATACGTCAATAGATATCAGTAAAAGGATTTCAGGGTAATCTATGTAAAAACGTCCTCCAAATACGTCAATAGATATCAGTAAAAGGATTTCAGGGTAATCTATGTAAAAACGCCCTCCAAATACGCCAATAAATATCAGTAAAAGGATTTCAGGGTAATCTCTGTAAAAACGTCCTCCAAATACGTCAATAAATATCAGTAAAGGGATTTCAGGGTAATCTATGTAAAAAGCATTGTTTTACGGTAACGTCCTGTAATAACGTTTGTACATACGCGATAAATGGGTTTCATTCTATGATAAACTTTCCTTACTGTTGGCCCGGTACATTTGTAGGTCATTACAATATTCTCCATGGCAGTTTCATCCATATTCCTAAAATTCTTTAAAATATTTTCATGTGAAAAAGCATTATAAAAGTGAACGAAAGTCCTTTACGTATACTGTAACTGATATTCTATATGTCAATTTCAGTCCCTCCCTTTAGTATTGTGGATGAGTCTAAACATTGAACAATACAGTAAATGTAGGCTATCTATACATGTAAATACGTATATTTACTAAAAGCTTAGCTACGAGCCTAGGTTAGCTTTAAATACGTAACAGAGTTATAAAGTGAAATGTCTAACTAGTAGTGATGGTACCCTCAATAAATTATTTTGTATCTCCTTAGATTTTTAAATTGTAAAATGTTTTTGAATATCAGATATAAAACTTAGATAAGTAAAGTTTTGTACCTTATCTAAATCGACTAGCTTCTAGTTCTGCATGAATAAACAGCATTTTAATTTTTGTTCTGTGTTGTAAAAATCTCAAACATGCGAGTAATACGCAACGACAGAATATCTTTTAGTAACATATGTTGAACATCAATTTATCCATTGATAGATTTTCTTTTGGTCAATAATGTCACAGCTGACCCCAGCTACATGTACACCTGGTGGATGCGCTGATTCCTATTAGTTTTTTTTCTTCTATTTTTTGTTCCTTTTCTATCAAAATATATTTTTCCGATGATACATATTGCTTATTTCGCATTGTTAATTTAATTTGAAATGATATGCGCACATTGACTTTGAGTCCGCTGTTGAGATAACGACTGTCAGTAACAGATTAGATTTACGTAGCTTCGCCCTACCTCTGGAACGGAAGTCGATATCGACCAGAGCGCCATCTGTTGCCGTGGCGCCATCTTGCAAGTTTTGCACAACTTCGCTGCAACAGAAGATAGCAAAGATGGAGGTGGAAAAGATTGATATGTCACTTGGTAAGACCATGTTTTGGGATTATATTCATTGAAAGTATGTTTTTATGATTTTTATACAGGATTTTGCTTACAAATCCACTCATTTTATAAGTTCAAATTTTTGTAAACACTGGCTGTAGCAGACAAGTTCCATCAACTGATGTTTCAAGCACGTGAACAATCGTTGAAAAGCATCAGTGATGCTACAGCTTTACTTAGTACTATCTTAAAATTAATTTCCTTATTTTTCAAGCACACGAAGTCTTCATGAGTTAGATTTTGTCAAGTAAATTTACTATCTAGACTGAAACTTGTTGATGCTTTCGACCCTTTTATCAGTGTTTATGTTTTCATGATAAATGTTTACAAATAATTCCTGTTAGTAGAATCATTAGATCACTAATTGATAACTAGGACGATGATCGTAAGAGGCCGACCATCACTGGCATCATCGTTGAAAATGAATTTTAAAAAAGGTGATATAAAGCTGCAGTATGTAACGTGTGAATTAACACATAACGGCTATGAGGGTGTAAACAAATTTACACCAATTGCAATTAACAGGATATCTATTCATAACGTGATGATTTCCTTCTGCCCATTAGAAGATTTGATTGTTTTAAATCTTAAAGATGATAACAAATAATTGGTACTGGAAAAATATGATAATCACGGGGGGAATCGTGTTACACAAATCAAAATGGCGGCTGCCAGCAGTTTTGTCAGAAAAGGAGGTACCGGTAAGTCACTGAAAATACTGTTTGTATCGGCATTTTATAGTGACGAGCATATACCAAACATAATTCTAGACAAACCAATAACTTAGTTTTGTTGCAACGCTCTGTACTTTTCTGTAACATTCGGTTTTGAATCAGAGCAATTTGGCTCGTAGTAGATTGGTAGTATACACGAACATACACTTTTCGTACGTTTTCTGTGTTTAGACTGGCCCATTCGCTGTAAATCTGATAATGTCTAAATGTTATAGTCTACATTGAATTGCGCATCTAACCTTTCTGGCAGAAAATTAATAAATAAACGTCATATTCATTGTTAATTCTTTGGTTTTGTAAAAGGATGAGTTAACACGTACCTTTATGGATTGATGAGTTGACATGAACTGCTAATGTCCGTTAATTTGACTTATCTGGCAAACATTGATATAATTAGAAAAAAATGCTAAACCAGATCAGACTAGCTCAAGGATTTTAATGTTACAGTAATACTATATAGCTACTAAGCTGTGACTGGATCATCGATTATTGCACATGCTCTTGTCCAATGTTTAACTTTATATTTGACCATATAAATATATATGTGTACTAGTCTAGTGCGCTACAACCTCATATAGCTACTATAATTAAATATATATACATATATATAGGCCTACCAGAATCTTAACAAGCTAACATTTGAAAATTTATGAGAAAAAGAAACAATACATATGTAACAGGAGAAGAGAAAATGCACGACTAGACCAGGATTTAAACATGGAACCTCCAAACACTAACCAAATTATCAACCTATAGCGGGATTGGGCTGGGTCGATCATCGGTGACCAGGTAGCAGATCTAGAGTCGGTAGAGCACTCGGGTAGTGTTTGGAGGGTCTTGGGTTCGAATCCTAGTGTGCCGCTACATTTTCTCCTCTCCTGTTACATACTGCTGAGCTACCTGGTCACGAATGATCGACAATCTCGCTGTCTTATATTCCTCCCTCTTTTTTCAAAGTCTTCGCCCCCAAAAAAGACATACAAGACCCTTATACCACCACAGTTGGCATTTAATTGGGAGCCAACTTTGTAACAGGAGAGGAGAAAATGTATCGACCAGACTGGGATTCGAACCTGTTCTGAACATAGTCAAATGCCCTGACGCTAAAGTTAAACTACCTAGTTAGTCACCAATGATCGACCCAGTCCAATCCCACTACACACAAACACAATTATTGCTTTATATTTCTATTTAATTTATATTTATTTCATACACGCAATTGCATTCACAGCTTAAAGTTGTATAGTCTGTGACTTGTTTTATTTTTGGAATAGAAAAAGTACATATTTATCTTTTCCACTTTAACTATAAGTTTTAAACTTTTGATATCTACAGACTTTTGTGAAGTTCATATTCGCAAATGTATTAAACAATTTAATTAACATATTGATTTTTAACCTTTATACATTTAAAACAGCTCGGAAGTATCCGAATTGTTCCAATCAGTATCTATTCTGATCTGTAAGATTTTGATATTGACACCGTGATACAGCTCAAGAGGTTCCGACTATACGGGTATCGCCGATGCCAGTCACATTATGCAACTCGATTTTCCGATATTACCCGAAAGTTTGAAACATGGTGTTGACTGTGGCGGTTCTTTAAAACGTATGATATTTCATGCGACATTTACAGCTATGTCAATAATATATTGGTGTTTTCAGAGATCTGAACCATCATATATAAGCATCCATATTCATACATTGTATGTTTAATGAGAGTTTGTGATGGTGAAAACTACAAGAATTCAAGAAATACAATTTTTAAGAATGTAAGACAGAAATATACAAGTGACATGATGTTGTGGGCTAGGCTCTCACAAATGAAAATATTCCCTTCAAATATGAACAAATAAGAACATTTAGGATACAAAACAAACTACAGTTATGCGAAGTGTAACCCCTTTTATACAAATACACAGGCAAGTGACCTCCTAAAAGATGGCTGTGTATACGGATAAATATACTCCTATAACCACACCAACCAGAAACTCATATATTGAACCAAGATCTCAGGAGTGAAAAAATTCATTCAGTTCTTATAACTGAACCAAAGATGCATTAGCTTGGTCAGCTGAATGAGAAAGCCTGTATTTTAACGCACCCTACAAAATATACTGATTACGATTCGCTCCTATTACAAATGTAACTACAAAATTTTATTTCCATTCAAGTTTTAATACTATTTTCAATTTCAGATGACATCATCAAGTTAAACAGAAAAGAACAAAGAAACAAAGGAAGAGGTGGTGGTGGACAAGGTGCTCGAGGTCAAGGTCGTGGAGGTCGAAGTAGAGGTGGTCAGGGCACCCGTGGACGGGGCGTACTTGGTGGCAGAGGCATGTCTGTAGGGCGAGGGAAGGCAGCTACCCGCGGCAGCAACCGTGGCACATTGAAAAAAAGCAGAGGTGGTCAAACCAACTTCAAAGGCAGAGGTCAAAACAAATACAAAACATTGCAAACAAACACAAGTGGCTTCCGAGGACGAGGTCGAGGTCAGCGAGGACAAAATAGGGGACGAGGAGGAAACTCAAAAGGAATCAGTCCTCTAAATAGGAGTGTATCAGTAAGTAACCCAACACAGATAGGAGTGTATCTGTAAGTAGCCCAACACAAATAACTGATACATTAAAAATACCTGTATGCTCTTTAAACTTATCCATATAGGAAACGTACCATGGTTATTGATTATCTTGATTCATGGATAAATAAGTTATGTTATCAACAATACAGCAAACTGTCTATATATTCATGCGATGGCATGCCTCTCAGTTTGATTAATCAATGACACATTCAACAAGAATAGAAAGGGATAGAACTCTTACTTAAAATAACAAATGTAGTCTATATATATAATAGATGTGCCAATTCATCGAATGGAGTTTAATATAATTTAGACTGCAATGCTATTTATTACTATTACAAATGTATTCTGCAACAGTTATTTAACCTATTGCAATTAGTGTTTTCCCTAATAGTATTGCAATTTATATATTTAGTTAAAATTGTAGGTGATAGCTATAGACACCTCTATTATCATACAGTAGTCATCGATATATCTGTTGTTTTGAAAATGCGACTAGTAGTGTGTGTTGTTATCTATATTAGCACCTGATATTGAATATCAAACCAACAACTTGTGCTCCTGTTTTAATAGCTAATAAGGCCATTTATATTCAAAATGCTTTAATTTATTCAATTTTATTGAGACATTGGTGGTGTAAGTACTAATTTCATTAGTATAAAAACTGAGCATATGAGGAAGTCTGATAGTTTTAACAAGTCAACAAAATTAAAAATAAATTTAAGGCAGTGGTTTCCAACATCCTGAAGGTTTTTCATGATGGGTAGATGTAGCATTAGAAAATTGAAGTGTAACTAATTGTAAGTAGAATGATTGTAACTGGAATTGTCCCCCAGGATCTGCGAAAGAATGTTACGGGTGGAGCCAAACAAGGTGTAAAGCAGACAGACCCAACAAATAACTGATACATTAAAAATACCTGTATGCTCTTTAAACTTATCCATATAGGAAACGTACCATGGTTATTGATTATCTTGATTCATGGATAAATAAGTTACGTTATCAACAATACATCAAACTGTCTATATATTCATGCGATGGCATGCCTCTCAGTTTGATTAATCAATGACACATTCAACAAGTCAATAAGAATATAAAGGGATAGAACTCTTGCTTAAAAATATCAAATATGGTCTATATATATATAATAGATGTGCCAATTCATCGAATGGAGTTTAATATAATTTAGACTGCAATGGTATTTATTACTATTACAAATGTATTCTGCAACAGTTATTTAACCTATTGCAATTAGTGTTTTCCCTAATAGTATTGCAATTTATAGCAATTATATATTAGTTAAAATTGTAGGTGATAGCTATAGACACCTCTATTATCATATCGTAGTCATCGATATATCTGTTGTTTTGAAAATGTGACTAGTATTGTGTGTTGTTATCTACCTTAGCACCTGATATTGAATATCAAACCAACAACTTGTGCTCCTGTTTTAATAGCTAATAAGGCCATTTATATTCAAAATGCTTTAATTTATTCAATTTTATTGAGGCATTGGTGGTGTAAGTACTAATTTCATTAGTATAAAAACTGAGCATATGAGGAAGTCTGATAGTTTTAACAAGTCAACAAAATTAAAAATAAATTTAAGGCAGTGGTTTCCAACATCCTGAAGGTTTTTCATGATGGGTAGATGTAGCAATAGAAAATTGAAGTGTAACTTACTGTAAGTAGAATGATTGTAACTGGAATTGTCCCCCAGGATCTGCGAAAGAATGTTACGGGTGGAGCCAAACAAGGTGTAAAGCAGACACTCCAACAGAGAAGGACAAAGGCATTGCAGGCTTTACAAAACGCCAAAGAAACCTTAGCCAAGATTCAACAGCAGCAGAAGTCTTCACGACAAAACACAGTCAACAACAGAAGAGGAATACAGGTACTTTTCTCAGAGTTAGAATAGTGGTTTGGTTGTTGCAAAGAGAATATGATTACACTCTGAGCATAAACCTATCAGTAGAAAACTTAAAAAATATATAATAGCTGGTATATTAGATGGTAAAGTAAAGCATGCATTTTGTGATACAGGGAATTCCTAATATTCTAAAATTTAAAGTATAATTTTAGCTTCTTTTGTTTATTATAATTGATATGCATGTACAGTTGTATATCTTATTAAACAAGTCTGTCTGCCTAACAAACATGATTGTTATATACTACCTTGTCTTTCCACCAACATTTGAACTATACAAAAGGTGGTACTTTTCAGCAACTGTTATGTTTTATATTGCAATTGGTACAATATTTATGTTTGTTATCAAAAAAAGTTTGAGTTTTAAAATGTACATCCTTTTTGTGTTGCAGACTCAATATACAACTACACAGCAGCGAGGAAGGGGGCGGGGACGTGGTCGGGGAGCGACTCGCGGAGGTCGAGGCAGAGGGTCAGGGCGTGTGTTTGTAAACCAGAATTTAGTATCACAAGCACAGTATGGCAGCAACCTTTCTCTAGCATCTCAAGGCAAAAAGAAACGGAGACAGTAGGTGTTCAGTGATTCTCAAACCAGAATCATAGTAGTACAATTATTACAAAATAGTGATCTTATCATCAATGGAGACAAATCTACAGGTTCGTTTTGAGTTCTATTAATGGCAATGCTTCAATTCAACAGTGTGGGACAAATTGTGTGTAGCTTTTAGACATGAAAAGACTAAAGAAAGAAAGTTACAGATAGATGACTTCTTGTATTCAATTTTCTTTTTTATCCCCCGCCCAACGAAGTTGGCGGGGGATATACAAATGGGTTCCGTCCGTCTGTCCGTCCGTTGAATGGTTTCCGGACAATAACTCTAAAACCAGAAGAGATATTTCCACGAAACTTCATACACACATTGGTCTTATGGTCTAGTAGTGCCTTTTGCTATTTTAAGGTTTTCATTTTTTGCATTTTTTCCGTAACCATGGAAACATTGCTGAAAAATATCATATTTTTGTACCAGGTTCGTTTCCGGAGCATAACTCTAAATCAGAAGAGATATTTCCACGAAACTTAATAGACACATTGGTCTTATGGTCAAGTAGTACCTTTTGATATTTTGAGGTTTTCACTTCTTGTACTTTTTTCTGTAACCACGGAAACATTGCTGAAAATGGCAGATTTTTGTGTAAGAATCAGTTTCCGGAGCACAACTCTAAAACCAGCAGAGATATTTCCTTGAAACTTCATAGACACATTGTTCTCATGGTCTAGTAGTGCCTTTTGCTTATTTTTAGGTTTTCATTTTTTTGCAATTTTTCTGTTACCATGGAAACATTGCTGAAAAATATCATATTTTTGTGTACCAAGTTCGTTTCTGCGGCATAACTGGAAAACCGGTTGAGATATATGCACGGAACTCCATAGGCACATTAGTATTATGGTCTAGTAGTGCCTTTTGATATTTTAAGGTTTTCACTTTTTGTACTTTTTTCTGTAACCATGAAAACATTGCTGAAAATGGCAGATTTTTGTGTAAGAATCGTTTCCGGAGCACAACTCTAAAACCAGCAGAGATATTTCCACTTCATAGACACATTCATTTTATGGTCTAGTAGTACCTTTTGCTATTTTTAGGTTTTCATTTTTTGCACTTTTTCCTGTTGTTTTTTCATACACATAAGTCTCCACAATCAAACTTACTTCAGCTTTGATATCTCCATTGGCGGGGGATCTGAATGACTATGTCCTTGTTTTTTTTAGCAAAGATTTTCATGATTTATAATTTTTTAGGTCACCTGAGACAAAGTCTTAAGTGACCTATTCTAATCGCCTTTTGTCCGTCGTCGTCCGTCGTCCGTCGTGCGTCGTATGTCCGTAAACAATTTACATTTTCGACTTCTTCTCCAAAACTGCTGAAACAATTTCAATGAAATTTTGCACAAACCTTCTAAGGCATAAGGCCAATCAAAATTGTGAATTATATGGTCCCCACCCCCCAGGGGGCTGTGGGAGGGGCCAAAAGGGGTAAAATTGAGTAAAATTTCAAAAATCATCTTCTCCACTCACAGATGTGGTAGAATCAAATACTCTTCATAGATAGAAAGGTCTTAAGGTCCTTTACAAAAATTGTGAATTATATGACCCTGAGGTCTCTAGTTTCCCCCTGGGGAAGGGGTTAAGTTTACTATACTTTATATTGAGGAAACACATTTTTGCGCATTATTTGGTCATTTGTTATAGGAAATGTGTCAAATGTTGTCAGAATTATCAGTATGAGATGGCCATTTAATCCTATTAACAAATTTTCTATGACTGACCCCCAGGGGCCTTAGGGGCGGGGTCAAAAGGGGTCAAATAGGCTAAAACTTCAAAAATCTTCTTCTGAAATTCTGGAAATGGTAGAATCAAATACTTTTCATAAATAGAAAGGTCTTAAGGTCCTTTACAAAAATTGTGAATTATATGACCCTGGGGTCTCTCGTTTCCCCCTGGGGAGGGGGTCAAGTTTACTATAGTTTATATAGGGAAAACACATTTATGAGCATTTTTTGCTCAATTTTCATTGGAAACGAGTCAAACTTGGTTAGAATTATTAGCCTGTGATATCATTTTAACATCATATCCATATTGATCCAGGCCGATCCCCTGGGGGCAGAGGGGCGGGGCTAAAAAATGGGTCAAATAGGCTAAAACTTCAAAAATCTTCTTCTGAAATTCTGGAAGTGGTAGAAACAAATACTTTTCATAAATAGAAAATTCTTAAGGTCCTTTACAAAAATTGTGAATTATATGACCCTGGGGTCTCAAATTTTCCCCTGGGGAGGGGATCAAGTTTACTATAGTTTATATATAGGGAAAACACATTTATGAGCATTTTTTGCTCAATTTTCATTGGAAACGAGTCAAACTTGGTTAGAATTATTAGCCTGAGATAACATTTTAATATCATATCCATATTGGTCCAGGCCGACCCCCTGGGGGCAGAGGGTGGGGCCAAAAAAGGTCAAATAGGCTAAAACTTCAAAAATATTCTTTTAAAAATCTGGAAATGGTATAATCAAATACACTTTATAGATGAAAAGGTCTTAAAGTTTGTTTATAAAAATGGTAAATTATATGACCCTGGGATCTCCTGTTTCCCCTTGGGGAGGGGGTCAAGTTTACTATGGTTTATATAGGAAAAACACATCAATGAGCATTTTTTGCTCAATTTTCATAGGAAATGAGTCAAACTTTGTTAGAATTATTAGCCTGAGATAGCATTTTAATATCATATCCACATTGGTCCTGGCCGACCCCCTGGGGGCAGAGGGGCGAGGCTAAAAAAGGGTCAAATAGGCTAAAACTTCAAAAATCTTCTAAAATTCTGGATATAGTAGAATCAAATAATTATAGATGGAAAGGTCTTCAGGTGTTTTATAAAAACTGTGAATTATATGACCTTGGGGGTCTCACGTTACCCCCTGGGGAGGGGTCAAGTTTACTTAAGTTTATATAGGAAAAACATATTTGTGAACATTATTTGCCCAATTTTCGTAGGAAATTAGTCAAACTTGATTAGAATTATTAGCCTAAGATATAGCATTTTAACATCCATATCCGTCCTCGATGATCCCCTGGGGGACCAGAGGGGCAGGACCAAATTTAACAGGGTCAAATTGATTGAAATTTCAAAAAATACCTCTAAGTTCACAGGTTTGATGGAAGCAAATACTCTTCATAGTCTAAAAAGGTCAAATTTATAAATCACTGACCAACTTCAAGGCCCAGCATATAGTGTTTATATGTCTTTAATTTGTTTCATTATTTGTTTCATTATATATTCTAACTCAGGTGACCGTTAAGGCCCATGGGCCTCTTGTTTGAATATAACTTGTTTGTAAAGATTTAGTTAGCTTTACTTGTCTCATGTAAGGATGAATTAATGAATATTGTGTTTTATTGGAGTCTCGCATGATGAGATATTTTTCTGTGACAGGTGGCGGCCACAGACAAACAACTCTAACCAAGACAATATCCTCTTAGTACATGTAAATAACCAGAAACCTCTACAAAGGTAAGTAAAATTCTGAAAACACTAACATTTATTGAAGAAAAAGAAAAACTCCAGAAGCAGAAATTCTTAAGAACCAACATCCTGCTATAAGTTCATGTGTGTTTTGGTTCATCTTCTTGGTCGATAGGAGGATCTTTATGGATACAGAGCCCTCGCATTTCATCAAATGTATTTAAACTCCCTTAACCTTGAAAGACAAATCTATGATGTTGTGCATTACGTTTTTTTACTCATTCGTCCCGAAATTTCATAATGAACTATACATATTTCAGCCTTTTAATTAAAAAGAGTTCAAATGTGCCTTCGGAGCTGAATGTACAATAATGTCAGTTTGCAAGAGTTGTGTCCCTCGAGTAGTGAGTTCAATAAATCTGATCATGGTAAATACAATTGTGTCCCTTTGGTGATATTAAATATTTCTTTAGTTGAAATCATACATTGAATGAATGTTCAAGTGATTTCTCATTGCTCTCTGGTATTAAAGCAGTTTTACATATATTCTTGCTTGTAGTCACACAGTATTTATCACAATACGTATGCAGCTGAATGTATTTCACCTGTGAAATACTGTCGATACCCAATCTTATGAGGAATCATTAATTTTCAATCCGTATTAACTGAGATTACTTGTTTCTACATACTTTCAACTTAACAAATCTAAGTATTAAAAGATTTGCAAAACTCTATTGACTTAATTAACTTAGATAGTGACTTTATAAATGTTCGCTCTACTTCTTTGTGTTTCAGATTCAAACAACAGAAAACAAAACAACCTTCATTTAGACAACAAATAGCAGTAAGCATTTGTTATCAGTAGATATCAGAAGTTATTAAAGGGAAAAGGAAATAGTTCTGAAACTTGTGACACATTGCTTCAAAAATATTATTGACAATTGTTGATTCATGGAATTTGAAGAGTATATAATAATAGCAACACTTAAAAAGTTAAAATTCTATTTTGTTTCCACTTTCTTGAGCTTTGAGGTATGAAATTAAGATCATTTATTGACCAATAATAGTTAAAAAAAAATCTAGGAATTTTTGCTATTATAGATTCCATCATTTTTGTTGTTTCGTTAATGTCATAGATAATAGTTTGAAAATAATACTGCAAGCCAAATTTTCAAGTGTTTTTTAATTTTGCGATCCAAATAAAAGTTTATCTCTGTGATTTATATCTGCATGACCTATATTGATATAAATATAAATTTCCATTCGGTATGTAAATCTGTGAATGCCTATCTTCCCTAACATGTTTTAAAATGAAAATTGGGAAATTAAGAAGCTTTGAAAGAATTTTTTTTATAATTTAGAAATTAAAGTTTTCATCAGAACATAGGTATGTATAGTTTAAACTTTGGATTTTTCTCCTAGAATCTCAAGCCAACGCAAAGCCAGTCCTTCAATATGCAGAAAAAGATATTTGCACAGAATACAGTAAGTTGATATGATGAGTAGATTCAGATAAACACTCCAAAACCTTGAATCATGCACCTTAAGTAAAGAAGATATGTTAGAACATCTGAATTAATACACCCTTGCAGAAAATGAAAATTTGATAATGCAAATTGCAAACCAGATATGGAAAAATTAAGGAGAAAAAAAATCTACCTTTACCCTAAAATTTTATTAGCTTAATTAATACATTGAAATAAATCAAGAACACCAGAAATTATTCTTCCAATTCCATGATATGCATATGTAAGTGGGGATTCAATTGCTTTGTTCATATCAATTAGGGAAATATTTTATGATTCCTAGATTTAAAGTTAGACACTACTGGTTTTAGTAGTGTATAAAATATAAAACTTTTTTCTTATCATGCATTTTGTTTGCATAATAACCATAGGTCGGTCCATATAATTAACTGTATTTAAATTTTTGTTCCACAGACCGGAGTAAGTTTATCAGATCGATTTGCTGGAGGACCCAATAACTTTGCCGGACCAAGTGGGGATGGAAGGAAAGTTTTCTTCTAACATTAAGACATTTAACATCATTATGAGGATATTGAGATTTTGTAAGTGTGAACCAAGGGAGACAACTGTGGAACGCTTGTGTGTAAATGGATACGTTTTATATCATTTCATGTTTTAAGGACATCTTCTTTTAATTTCCATCCAGAGTTTCAAGAAGTAATTAATTTTCAACTTTCATCAGAAGAGAAACTATTTTGTGTATGAAAAATAGAATTGTAATGTATCATTTATTGCTTTGTACAAGTTTATACATACATAATTTTCTATCATCAGTTCATACAGACAACTCATACAGACAAAATGAGATACTGTTCATACAGACTTTGGCATACGTATTTATCTCACGATAGTTTCCATCGTCATACATTTGTACAGATATAGGCATACATACAATAACCAGGCAACTTATCAATGTTGATTTAGTCAAACTTTCCGTTTGACAAGGATGGAGGCTGTAGATCAATTTTTAAGTTAATATTATTTTTGATGATGATGGATTGATTTACTTACTTCTATAAGTATTAAAATTGTTTGCTGGAACATTTACATATTGGCTATTGCAAATATTCCAGTAAGAGTACAACATTTAGCTAAAATTGTAATACTGTATTACATGAAATGACTGTGGGTACTTTCTTTAATGGTTTGGAGTTAATGCTTTGTTGGTATAAATATTTGTTGTTAGCTTATAACACAGTACTTTTCAATGATTTGTGAATCAACATATGTTCTTATATTTGTGTCACATTGACAACAAATGCAATGAACTTTCTACACAACAAACATGTTGTACAGTAGACTATGAGTTCAATTTTATATTTTAAAATTCTTAATGTTTAGTTTGCAGCAGCATATTCCAGGGTAGAGTAGTAAAAGTTTTCCCTATGTTCTGTCACACTGTAGGCCCTGTCCTCACTTTTACGTTTTATAAGACTTTGATGACAGAAATTGTTATTATTGTTTTGATATTATTCTTTGTTTTGTTTCTTTGTACATCATATATAGAATATGTGTTTTACTTAATTTTGATAACTTGTCACAAAACGTGAACCTTGACAGTATACATGACTTTTTAATAGCAGAACATCCCGTTAAAATGAGCTTTAAAGTGAACAGTCGGGCAAGGATGGCTTAAGTTGGTAAAAATGGTGTGAATGTATCCAGAATTATTTGTTATGAAATAGAAAAATAAAATCTCTCTTCAAAATCTGTCTGCGTACGAAGAAATTAATTTAAAGTATGGGAATTCTAAAACGTCCTCCCGGCTCACTATGTCTGTGGTTACATTTCCACGCAGCCTCGCTTTCAATGCTTTCAACTTTTCTTTACTTTAATGGTCAGAACTGGGAAACTAAGCAGAACTTGACCGTCCTATTAATATGTGAGAACTTTTGGAAGGCCAATGAACGCATTTAGACTGGTTTTCTTTGCCCGACTATTCACTTTAATCATAATAATAAGGTTATTATAGTGCAATTTGTCTAAACCGGATGTGACCATGATCTCTCCAGCATTGGTGGCTGATATAGCCGGCATTCTGGATAAGACAGGCTTTAAGTACTATTGATTAAGAAGGAAATTACCATACAATAATATCGGAATAGGTAGAAACCTGGATTAGACAAGGGCTAGTTTGAACATGTTATCTTGTATTTCTCAGGATATGAGAGGATTAAAAACTTCTATATATAGACTATTTTCTTGTATTCAAACTGTCACATGGCATTAATCTTATTTTGGGAAGTATGGTTTAAAATTTTTGATTGTTCAACAGTTCTTGATTGGGTTTATCACCGGCAACAAAGTAGCTTGATCTGGAGAACATCTGCCTTGTGAGGTCCTGGGTGCAATCCAGTCTGGCCTTGCAATTTTTCTCCCCTACCACCAACGGGTCCAATAGATGTTCTAATTTTACTCCCCTACCACCAACGGGTCCACTGGATGTTCTACTTTGTACCTCATTTACAAATTGAAAATACTTCATGTATCTATTGTGTTGTATTTTCATTTTCAGAATAAAAATGGTATCTAGCCTGTATTTGCTTTGAATGATCAGTTGTTTACAGTGGTTTGGAGTGTTTTGCTAGTCCATATCAAATATAGCACAAATACTCTGAATAATTTGTTTTACTGTTATTCTGTCAACGTTTAGTAAATGAATGATGCTGAACAATACCTATAAAACATTTTTCTTTTGTCAAACTAAAGCTCATTTTCACAAATTACAGAGTTCATATAATTTTTTTCTATGGAAAGTGTGATTTGTGTAGTAACGGTAGTGTTAGGCTTGGGTTGTGATAAAATATTACCATTAAATGATTATTAGTAGGACTGTGGTGGCCTAGTGGTTAAGATGTCCAAACACATTGACACAAGCCCTCCACCTCTTGGTCGTAAGTTTGAATCCGATACTGCCAGGTAGTGACCACTGGTCGGTGGTTTTTCCCTAGGTAGCAATATATTAAAAAGTGTGTTCACCATGACCAGGTAGTAATATAAGTGTACACCATCTGTTACATACTTCAAGTTTTAATATATTATCTCATCTGATGAACTATAGAACAAATAATAATACCCTGCCTCTATCCACTCTGTACGAGTAGAGAATAGAAAATCTGTCAGAAATCTTCTGTTCGTCGTTCAGAGCTAAGTCATCGCAGCTATTGAAATTATATCCTGTGTCTGGTTATTTGTTAACAACATTAAAAACCTATAGATTTAGTTCTGTGTTTGTAAACTTTTTATACCTCTTTGTGAAATGGGGTAGATAGTGTTATACATATGTTCCTCGTGTCTCGTTTCATCACTTGAGGAAGGGCGTTTATATTACTCAACTTCCAATATACCATTGATTGGTGATTTTGTGTACTGTGTTGGGAAGAGGACCCATTATTTTAACTTTTGAGCGCTGTTTTACTGTATATCTGTAGGTTGAACCAAGTTTACATGTTAACTATATCCCTCCAGGGATTACATCCTATACTTGTCACTAGAGGTCATACCAAGTACGAGGATTCCGAGGTGTAGATGGTGAGGGTATTGTGTTTGGATGTTTACTTGGATGAGTCGGTTTGTTTAAGCATGTCTTAGTCTCATACCCATTTAGATTCATATCATTAAAAAAGTTAATTTGTTTACAAGTGTTCCTATTGTTTATTGCTTTCCATTATTCTTTAGTCCATCACGAATTGCCTTTTCAATGGTCAGTCATCTGTCCATCAGATAATTTTAAAACAACTAGTATTATGGTAATCACTATATCTGAGAAAGAACTGTATGAGTCATTTTAGATTTCGGGTTTCTCTTGGTCCCTCGTTATGCATAACGCATTTCGGACCGGATCAGCATACAGTTCCAGTATTGTTGACACGACACCAGCTATCTTTGGTTTTGAAAATTGAAGTATGTTTATAAATTGATTCAACAACAAATCCCAGAGGGATCTTGGCGCCCACCATAATATGATCTTTGTCAGTCAATGGAAAGAATGATTTCTTTTTCTTCTTTTCACTCTTCCTTGGATATATTGAATATGCATAGAGACAATACAATATGCACAAATACATGTATATTCAAACTATGCATGTAATTTGAGAAAGGACTTCATAGTACTTTTTGAGAAAAGGCGGGTACAAACTTTAACTATCTGTTGGTCATCTTTTTGAACGATCAGTCCCAAAATGCAATATGCGCAATTAAGATTATACGGGAACTAACGTACAAAATGTATGATATTCGAGAGAGAACCCGGCAGGACTTTATGAGAAATATCGGTACCAAACTTCAACCATCAAATCCAAGATTGCAGGCCATCTTGATGACAGATGAAATATGCACAACTAGACTCTAGGGGGAACTTATGCATGAAACTTGACAGATTCCCAAAAGAAACAACGGTAGCAAGAATTGTTAACGCACGAATTGTTACTTGAATAGCCCACCGTTTGATATTTGGACAAAAAAGTACTAAAGAAATATTTCTCAATGTTCACGTGTTGGTCAGGACTCTATTGCATTTTTGGAGAATTGGAAAACAAGACGGCCGTCATACAAACTTTTTGACCAATGATTTGGTACTGATGGGATCTTTCTCATTTCTCTTGGTAACATGCTAAATATAATGCCCAGAAAACAACAATGTCGTCAGGGAACCATTTTGGATGGGTTTTTTTTCTATTTAAGCATATTTAAGCATATTAAGCATATCGTTTACTGCCTGTTAGCAGATCGAGACATGGTCATCTTATTAAATTGAATTTGGACAATGTTCATGCGTGGTTTCGTCATGTTATCAGGTACAGAAAAGATCCAACATTTGTCTCTTTCCCGTTGTGACATAAAACCAAGGTGTTGTCTCCTTCCCGTTGTAACCTAAATCCAAGGCATTGCCTCCTTCCCGTTGTAACCTAAATCCAAGGTGTTGTGTCCTTTCCGTTGTGGCATAAAACCAAGGTGTTGTCTCCTTCCCGCTGTAACCTAAATCCAAGGTGTTGTGTCCTTCCCGTTGTAAGCTAAATCCAAGGTGTTGTGTCCTTCCCGTTGTGACATAAATCCTAGGCGTTGTCTCCTTCCGGTTGTAACCTATATCCAAGGTGTTGTGTCCTTCCCGTTGTGACATAAATCCTAGGCGTTGTCTCCTTCCTGTTGTAACCTATATCCAAGGTGTTGTCTCCTTCCTGTTGTTACCTAAATCCAAGGTGTTGTCTCCTTCCTGTTGTTACCTAAATCCAAGGCGTTGTCTCCTTCCTGTTGTAACCTAAATCCAAGGTGTTGTGTCCTCGTTGAAACCTATATCCAAGGCGTTGTCTCCTTCCTGTTTTAACCTAAATCCAAGGTGTTGTGTCCTCGTTGAAACCTATATCCAAGGCGTTGTCTCCTTCCCATAGTAACCTATATCCAATGTGTTGTATCCTTCCCGTTGTAACCTAAATCCAAAGTGTTGTCTCCTTCCCGTTGTAACCTAAATCCAAGGTGTTTTCTCCTCCCCGTTGTAACCTAAATCCAAGATATTGTCTTTTTCCCGTTGTAACATAAATCCAAGGTGTTGTCTTCTTCACGTTGTAACTTAAATCCAAGGCGTTGTCTCCTTCCCGTTGTAAACTAAATCCAAGGTGTTGTCTCCTTCCCGTTGTAACCTAAATCCAAGGTATTGTCTCCTCCCCGTACTTTTCCGACTAACGATGTTTACACGAATCATCGTAATTCAACTTTCGTTATGAAATAAAATTTTCCCATAATCCCATCATATCATATACCATAGTGACCAGTGAGGAAATGTCTTCAATGTTAGCTAAAAATATTCAGATCTGATGATTTTTGTGGTGTTCAGAGCAGTTTAAAATTAATTACCCCATTTTCTGGAAATGGCATACAGGGCTAAGTAAACCACCTTTCAGTATTTTTAGTATTTTTTGCGCGTCGTAAACCTGTGGTGTGTATACTAAGATCGTTCTGACCAAATGTTGGTGTTTTTTGGGTTGGTCATATATCCATGATGGTCGCCAAAGTTGCCATCTTGAACATTTCGAAAGAAGTTATGTTTCTCTAGTGACGGTTTAAAAACTTCTATGTGATTCACCCAAGAAAATGTCCCTGACACATATAATCCTGTAATGTTAACCAAATTATTTCTGCGTGCGATAAAAATCTACTGAAATACACCGTCATGGAATAGATTCGACTGCTAGTGCAACAGAGCGTTTCAACCGTAAATTAAGAATTCAACTTGAATTCCCGATGTTGAGCGAAAAATAAGAAGAAAAAACCCACGAAATTAATACCAAGTTGCTTCGAAGTAGTATCGTGTCCTATACCATCGAATTATCATATAAAAGGAATTTGCGTGTGTCAAACTCTGACATAATATGGATAAACACCTCTTGAAAGTATAAAGGTCTACGTACTCAAGTTTATTTTTCCTGCTTGAAATCAATTATACAGCAGTATCTTATACTCAATTAGTACAGGATACTAACTACATATGTCATACGTGTTAAGTACCTACAACTTGTCCGTTTAATGGATACATATACAGTTAACCTATCGACATATATAGACGATTACAAAGACTGCTTATCATAAAAGACGAATGAATTTGCATCGTTTACAAGTTTATAATTGCTCTAAAAATGACAATTCTCTATACCAAAGATGTTCCACCGCTGACAATTGTTTTTTGTTCTCTATCAAAAACAGCAACAGACGATTTAGTATTTTTCTTCAGTCACAAAAGACACTTTACACCATTTCCACCTTTAAAAAGGTTGAGCTTCTACTTTTACATCAAAATAAAAATATCAAAAATAATTCGTTGCATCCCGAAAAAATTCACTGGCACTATGCCAAATATTAAAGATGCTCCACCGCCGGCAGAGCATAACTGGTGTTAAATCGTGTATATATATGCCTTATTAACACACACACCACCACACATAGTAATTTAGAATAATCTATTCCACTTTCGGTGCATACGCAATCAGTACTGCATTCCTTTGTTTGTTTGATTAATTAACGTCCTATTAACAGCCAGGGTCATGTAAGGACGGCCTCCCATGTATGCTGTGTGTTGCGTGTATGTTGTGCGAGGTGCGTGTTTTGGGAGACTGCGGTATATTCATGTAGTGTCTTCTTGTATAGTGGATTTTTTGCCCTTTTTATAGTGCTATATCACTGAAGCATGCCGCCGAAGACACCAAGCAACACACCCCATCCGGTCACTTTATACTGACAACGGGCTAACCAGTCGTCCCACTCCCTGTATGCTGAGCAGAAACTACCACTTTTATAGACTTTGGTGTGTCTCGGCCAGGGGACAGAACCCAGAGCCTTCCTCACAGGGGCGAACGCTCAACTCAAGGCCAAAAGTGAGGCGGTGCCAAGGGAGGCATTAGGAAGGATAAAATCAGTTAGGAGCAGCAGGTATAATTCTTACGCCCTACCTGAAGGGCCATTCCATATAGGACACAGTGCCACGGATTGTTTTGGGATGCAATTAATTATTTTAATTTTTTTTTCTTGAAGTAAAATTAGAAGCTCAAACTTTTCAATGGTGGTAATGGTGTGAAGTAAGTTACTTTTGTAACTGAAGAAAAATGCTAAATCGTCTGCTCTTGTTTATGATAGAGAAAAATTACCATTTGTCAGCGGCGGAACATAATGATAAATAATTATTTTATACCATTTTTGCGTTAATTAGACATTTGAATACACGGTTTAACACTAATTATAGTTAAAATGATATGTACCGTTTATGCTTTGTCGGCAATGGAGCATCTTTAAAAATCTATAAGGTTTTATACATTTATGCACGAAACATTTGAATTCGCGTTCGATTTCTCGCAAAATAACGCGAAAATTTGGTTTACCAGTTTGAAGATGATAGAGCTCTCTATTCACCTAGAGCGTGCCACATACAGCCAATCTGGGGAAAACAACATTCACTACAACAATTTCAATCCGTTTATTTATTATTACATTCTACGCACTATATATTTGAAGGTTATTCAAATTTACAACAGATTCATAAACATATTGTATCCTTCAAGTCCTTTCCCATCAACAGAATATATACTTTGGTATTTTATTAAATTCCAAATAATGAGTTTTTTAAGCACCGCGTCAACAGATTTTTTTTGCTAGGGCATGTTCAGGAATGAATGACTATTTTTTCTTGATCTTACTTTGGGGTCGTGTTTTCAACTGATGAAACGGATGTTCTGTAAAGACAAAAAATAATAAACGGATTGTATATCAATTGTACATGAAACCTGTACTTGTCTAAACAGAACTAATGACTTGGATGCATTTCATCATAGCCAGTTATAATTAATGTTCGACTCCCTTACGATATTTAAAGCAGATTTGAAACAAGTGAGGTATAGTCACAAGACATGGCGTCTATCTGCCTCATATTGCTACTGGTATCAACTTTTCTGATTTCCTTTTCACAACAACAAGCACTGTTTACAGAGACCCAGCAAAAAGAACTCGAAGAGAATGAGATAGAGAGGAAAATCTCTGAAAAACTCGGACCTCTTGTAAACGAGTATGCGACAAACGCTTTTAATGCGGCCATAGAGGAACTGCGACAGAAGTTTACGGCGGAGATTAAACTGCTTACGGATGAAATCGCCATTCTCTCCAACAGGTCAACACAGGTGAAAGAAGCCTTCAACGACATAACCAGTAATTCCGGTAAATGATTTTATTGTTTGAAATCTTTGTACAGTATCATCCTTAATAGATCTGTCAAATGTATTTTTCATATTAATTAAAGGTATTGATTTCATCCTTATTTATCTAAAGTAGTGATTTAAAATGAAGCCACCGTACTTGTTACGTCTCTGATAACTATTTGTGAGATCTGAAATGGTTTTATATGAATTTCAAGAAACACTTGTCATCGTCATCGTATTTGAGGATGAGAATTTCCTCCAGTTGTAGGTGTTTACATCGTGTACCGTACAGCCGACATGATAGGGGATGTTATTTTAACGATTTCGCGGGATATTGCTATGATCGCGATAGAGTACTGAGTAAGGCAGATCACATTTTAATCCACGCTAAACAAATTACAATCGCGAATGTTCCGTGTAAATACAAATGTAAAGTATACGATACACGGAATTCGATCATGTATAGGCCCACTTACTTTCAATTAGAAATTTCCACATGAAAGTTTCCGAATCCCTAGTATATTAAATTGTCTAGTGATTTCTATGTCAACAATTACTTGATATCAGAATGTAATCACCAATATAAAGTATTAATATAAACATCATATATGTATATAGTTTTGATTTGTTTGATTAAATGAATGACATATTAACAGTATGGGTCATTTAGTCTCCCATATGTATGCGATGTGTTACGTGTGTGAAGTGCACGGTTAATGTTTTGGGAGACTGCGGTATATTCGTGTTGTATCTTCTTACATTAGAGAAATTTTTGCTATTCTTGGACCGTTATGTCAAATATTCAATAGATCACAGCATGTAGCATTATGGATAATCAGTTTTATTTATACACTGCAGCTAAAGGAAGACTCGGATGCCCTGAGACACATGACGGTCGGTTTTTACTGCACGGCACATACTGTTACATGTTCAGAAATGAAAAGTTAACATGGGTACAGGCAAAGGTATGTCCTAAATACTGTCGATAGAAAAATTGTGCAACATCCCGTAAACGATTCTTTTTTATGCCATCACAAAGCATGGTCTTTAACACCCGATCATAAACTCAAATTAGCAGTGTTTTTTTGTTAAACATCGTAAAGCTTTTTACAATTACCATACCTTTCATAAGGTATGCAAGTCGCCGATTACAAATCATCTAATGAGTGATTGAGTTTGTTGAACTTCCAAATCGGTATTTAGTAAGAGTGTTTTGAAATACACTTTAGATACATATTGTCATAGTTCAACAATTTGTTTCCCACAGTACTGGTGCGCAGCCATGAACGCACATCTAGCCAGGATTACCTCAACAGAAATCAACCTGTATTTGAAACAAGAGGCCCATGGGCCTTAACGGTCATCTGACTCATGGCACAAAACAACAAAGTCACAGTATAAAGTATTGGTTAACGATTAATATAAACAATACAAGGAACTCCTTAGTTGAATATGTAAGTTTCTGAAAAAGGTAAATGTCATTTGTTGAACAAACTTGGTAGCCCTTCATCCAAATATGGTTGAAACCCATTCAAGGATTAATATAAGGAGGAGTCAGATTTTAAAGCCAAATTTCAGCAAAGCTCCCATTTTGGACCTCGGTCATACTATCCCCATGGGTCTTACCTTGGTCCTTTATAAAATATGATTGTCCTTACCTAAAGTTCCCCCTTCTGAATCAATTAAAACCACTATAGACCAATTTTCATTAAGATCGGAGACTGAAACCTTAAAACAGGAAGTGGGACAGCGGCCATCTTGGAATACCAAAATCTTTAAGAAAATGTTTGCATATTGTTCGGCATCAATTAAAACCCCTATAGACCAATTTTCATTGAGATCGGAGACTGAAACCTTAAAACAGGAAGTGGGCCAGCGGCCATCTTGGAATACCAAAATCTTTACGAAAATGTTTGCATGTTGTTCGGCATCAATTAAAACCCCTATAGACCAATTTTCATTGAGATCGGAGACTGAAACCTTAAAACAGGAAGTGGGACAGCGACCATCTTGGAATACCAAAATCTTTACGAAAATGTTTGCATGTTGTTCGGCATCAATTAAAACCATTATAGACCAATTTTCATTGAGATCGGAGACTGAAACCTTAAAACAGGAAGTGGGCCAGCTGCCATCTTGGAATACCAAAATCTTTACGAAAATGTTTGCATGTTGTTCGGCATCAATTAAAACCCCTATAGACCAATTTTCATTGTGATCGGAGACTGATACCTTAAAACAGGAAGTGAGCCAGCTAAAATTAAGAAAATTTGCCCTTTTGGGGCCCCACCCCTCAGTTCCTAGGGTTCAGACCAGACTCATTTATATAAAATATAATTGTGTTTCCCCAATGATGTTTCACACCAAGTATGGATAAAATTCATCCAAGGATGGAGGAGGAGTAGGATTTTAAAGCTAAAATTAAGAAAATTTCCCCATTTGGGGCCCCACCCCTCAGCCCCTAGGGGTCGGACCAGGCTCATTTGTAATATGATTGTCCGTCTCAAATAATGTTTCACACCAAATATGGATGAAATCCATCCAAGGATGAAGGAGAAGTAGGATTTTAAAGCTAAAATTAAGAAAATTTGCCTTTTTGGGGCCCTACTCCTCAGCCCCTAGGGGTCGGACCAGGCTCATTTATACAAAATATTATTGTCCTTCATCAATAATGTTTCACACCAAATATGGATGAAATCCATCCAAGGATGAAGGAGGAGTAGGATTTTAAAGCTAAAAAAAAGAAAATTCCGCCCTTTTGGGGCCCTACCCCTCAGCCCCTAGGGGTCTGACCAGGCTCATTTATATAAAATATGATTGTCCTCCCCCAATGATGTTACAAACCAAATATGGATGAAATCCATCCAAGGATGAAGGAGGAGTAGGATTTTAAAGCTAAAATTAAGAAAATTTGCTCTTTTGTGGCCCCGCCCCTCTGACCCTAGGGGTCGGACCAGGCTCATTTATATAAAATATGATTGTCCTTCCCTAATGAAGTTTCACACCAAATATGGATGAAATCCATCCAAGGATGAAGGAGGAGTAGGATTTTAAAGCTTAAAATAAGAAAATTTGCCCTTTTGGTGCCCCACCCCTCAGCCCCTAGGGGTGGGACCAGGCTCATTTATATAAAATATGATTGTCCTTCCCTAATGATGCTTCAAACCAAATATGGATGAAATTCATCAAAGGATGAAGGAGGAGTAGGCTTTTGTATAAATAGTCTTACGCACGACGCACGGCGCACGGCGCACGGCGGACGGCGGACGGCGGACGGCGCACGGCGCGCGACGACGGACGAAACACGATGACAATAGGTCATCCTGACCTTCGGTCAGATGACCTAAAAAGAATGTGGATTAAGAAGTAGGTGTATTACGACTTCATTATTTTCTATTGTTGATCGAGGTCACCTTTGAAAGGCAATTGTATCATATTTTTATTCGAGCTATGTATTTAGATATGTATCAGGTTTTAATTGTAAATAGTAATACGGTTGCAATCTAGATTCGAGCTACGAGAAACTTCCCTTTAGCTCAGCTGGTAGAGTGGCGGACCAGTAAGTTCAGTGGCCTGTTTTACTAAGCTTCGTAGGTTACGATAACAACTTACGATTGGTTCTCGGGTTCGAGCGCAACTTGCGGCACACTACTCTAGCCCTTATACAGATAGTATATCACGAATTTTAGTTTATTAAGGGACGGCTATATGTTTGCACAGCGTTCGTCCGACCTTGTCCGGGTTGTATCTCCTATATGCTATATTTGAACTCCATACTAGGTATGAGGGTCCATCAAGCTTTGAGACTATTTGTCGCGTACCAAAAATACGCATCACGTCACTGTGACTTTTAAGTTACCCTTTGACGTTAGTCAACGACACATCTTGTCCGGGCTGTGTCTCATATATACTAAACGGCAATGGAACTTTATAACTGGCATTTAGGCCCTCAGGTAAGATCGATATCGTGTACTAAGACTAGGTCATTGTGACCCACGCTTTGACCTCACTTTAAAAACAAACAACTTGTGCAGTTTTATGACAATGACAATTATTTTATTCTCGTAAACACACAAACAGGTACACTCGTAACTCATTTTTCAATTTTCCGTGTGATTTCAAAAAGTCTTCCAATTCGTTATGTGAACCACGGTGTGAGACTCGTCAAGTAGCCTGTGTTGGATTAGGTAATAATTTGAGTAACTCTAGTAGGTAAAAATGGCTAAGTATTGTATCTGCGTTGATCTTTTTATAATTAAGAAACGTTTTGCAGAAAACAAAACCCGGCTGTTAATCATACAGAAATAACTTGCATTTACTTTGTTGATTTTTTAAAAGTTCAGTTTTACGTCCTATTAAACACCAAAGTCATTTAAGGACGGCCTCCCAAGTCTTCCGTCCTGCAACAGTGAAACTATTTGGTATAATGATACTATTTTTGATGCATGCCGTCGATTTGTTTGTTTTATTAATTAACGTCCTATTAACAGCCATAGTCATGTAAGGACGGTCTCCCATGTTGCAGTGTGTATAGTGTGTTAATAGCAGGATGCGTGTTTTGGGAGACTGCGGTATGATCGTGTTGTGCCTTCTTGTATAGTGGAACTGCTGCCCTCTTTATAGTGCTATATCACTGAAACATGCTATCGATGATACCAAGTAACACATCCCATCCTGTCACATTATACTGACAACGGACGAACCAGTCATTCCGTCGAAGACGTGAAGAAACCGAACAAGTGCTTCATTTACACAAGCTGTAAACGGCATAAGGGGTTAGTAGTACAGTTTACATATATATTACAATACCTACAGGTAAGCAATTTTGGCTTGGAGGACACGACGTGACACAAGAGGGTAAATGGATATGGGAAGACGATGAACCTATAGATAGTGACGTCATGGACTGGGCCCCGGGAGAACCAAATAATTATGGCGGAGGGCAGGATTGTCTCGGAATAGGACACGGTAGACGTCTTCAGTGGGACGACAAATCGTGCAGTAGCAAGTTGGAGTTTGTCTGCCAAACTGCAGCCGTGAGGAATTAGTAATTAGATGTATGTATGTTTGGCTTGTACCCTGAAGGTAAAACTCATATTCTCAAGGTTATCAGACCGGAAGGTATGTATGGTAAGGTTTCCATATTGTTTTGATATGGATGCGATTACTTAAGTGCTGGTACCACTGATTATTACCCAATATGCCTGAGCTGATTTTGCTCCGTGAGTCACATATGTTTACAAAGGATCATGAATTTTCATACTGTTCACCGTTTTATAGCACGAGATACATTTGTTATCGTTTAATCTCTTATATTATTATTCTATTTCATTGTTCAAATCTTAGTCCAAGTGTTTTGTTGTAAAAACGCAATTTGGACCGTCTACAGAACAGTATTAAAAATAAACTTATCGCAATACAGGTAGTTTTACAACGTGTTTAAAAAAAACCAATTGAACAAGCAAGAAGATGTTATTTAAATGTGAAATTACCGCAATCGTGATAAAAGCAGTAGCAAATAACATACATATGTATTTGGAATGAGTTTTATTCATAAAGCGATGATCCTTTTCTTTTTAGGTTGCTAATTCCATGAGATAGACCAATGGATTGATTCTGCTGTTCCTTGAATGGTCCGACACCGTTACCAATACTACGATTCCACAAAGGATCGTTCATTCATTAGCATACACAGACATTTCTATCTATATATATATGTTAATGTTAAACATGTTTACTTAACGATGCTCCACCTCCGACAGAGCATAAATGATATTCCTCAGTTGAACAATAATTGGTGTTTGATCGTGTATATATATGTCTAATTAACACAAAAAATAATATAAAATAATTTATTTCGCCTTTGGTGCATGCGCAATCAGTACTTCCTTCCATATAGGATATAGTGACACGGAATTTTTTCGGGATGCAATTAATTATTTGTCATATTTTTAACTTGAAGTAAAATTAGAAGCTCAAACTTTTCAATGGTGGTAATGGTGTAAAGTAAGTAACTTTTGTAACTGAAGAAAAATACTAAATCGCCTGCTCCTGTTTTTGATAGTGAAAAAATACCATTTGTCAGCGGTGGAGCATCTTTAATAAAATGCATTATCACTGTTTTTGCAAAAGAGGAAAAATTCTGTCAAACCCTTTTATCATTTCAATCACAAAAAGCATAGCTGTGAATAAAATATACTAGTATATGAAGTATTAGTATGTAACCTATATTTTGACTTGTACAATTGGATAATAATCAGGTATCTAAGAGAAAAGTTTTAGATATTTTATTATCAGTGTATTTTCATAGTGGCTGTTGTTGCAAAATAACGGTAGTGAATACGCCATATGATAAATGTGTATATACAATTGAAGTAGAATGAGAAATTATGATTTTAGATATTTAGAACCTACGATAGCAGTGTTTAATTTTGCTGTACGCTCTGTAAAAACACATCTTGTTTATTTTATTTTGAAACAAATATTGCCGAAAAAAACATTTGTACTTAGGTCTATAAAGCATTCCTCCTTCACGTATAGATTCTCATCTTATACAAAAGCATGGTGTTATCACCCTGATACCAACAAAGACAGGACAATGTATGGTTTGGACCGCCTTTGGCCCCCAAATTTGTCAAATTTTTAAACCTCTTATTTAGGGATTAAATTATTACTTTTAATATGAGAACATCTCTCTTAAAGAATTATTACGATAGTTGTGTATTATTGCAGATGCCGTTACCATGGTAACCATCCAAATTATGCATAAGGTAGCAAATTAGAAACTTTTTTTTTGTCTACATTTTTTCTTCTAGAGCACATTCTTGAACATTTCTTTTGTATTTTAGTGCCTACATATTCTTAAAAAATATTACGTTTGTTCATTATTTATCTTAAGAAAAAAACCTATCGAAAATGGACCAAAAAGACCAAATTGTTAAAATTCGATTAATTTATGCAAAGTTTGGATGGTTAACATGGCAAGTGGACTTGCAATAAAAAGAAACAAGCACCAGAGATGTATCAGGGGTGTACTAAATACTTCAAATACAACAGCTTAATTCCGTGACACTTAGTTAGAAAATTGATGGATTTGGGTGACAATAAAGGCCTAAACCATACAACGTCCTTTGTTGATAAGCTGAAGGCAGATATCTCTCCGGAACATTAAGCGGTATACGTAACTGGATGTATAACAAACAAAATAAAACGTTCCTTGCATAATGCATGAAAATCAAACCGGATTCCTAAAGAATAAATTTATAGGGGAAGGACTATGGGACAAGAAAATAAGAAATTCGGTCCTGCACTGTATGGATTTTGAACAGGTAATTTGAATCGGTATTATGGAGGTTTACTTTGAGCCTAACATACAATGTACATATTTCAAATTATGTGTCATTTAAAGCCACACTATACGTAACTATCAACAAAAATTTCAAGTTAAATTCGACTCCGATATTTTTAGTATTTGTAGATGTAGTTGAAATTTAGGTATATTAAAAAATATTTATAATGTATTTTTAATAACTTTGGTACAGCAGTTGTTGAAAGTGATACATGTAAACATGCCTTCATTTTAAACTGGTCGCCATAGAAGTTACGATTATTGTCGAACGGAAGTCGGAAAGTTCATGACCCGTTTTCGGAAGAGTTCGGACAGACGTTACGTAGTTACGGTATTCACATGACATTCTCTGCAACGAAAGTGACCCTGGCTATTTACATATGATTGAAAGTTTACTCTCTCTGTAGATATGTATAAATGCATTATATGTATTAATTAGTTATTATGTGTTTTCACATATATATAATACTCGACTGGATTATATCAAATCTGAAAAGGAAAAAAAAAACATTTGCCGTGTAGACAAAGTGGTTTACAGTACCAGGTATTCTCTATACAATATATTAATTTTCTTGAGTTTCAATTGAACGATTAATGACAGAATTTGCAAGTTGCATCCTTTTAGAAAAGCAAAAGAAGAGATTAAGAAAAAAAGAAGAATAGTAGAAAGAACTGAGAGAAGGAAGAAGTGGCAATGGACTGACAAGGCTCATTATTCTCAATGAGATTTATAAAATCATATGTAAAAAGATTAGATACCACACCAAGATCATGCAAAAAAGAAATTAAAGTATATTAAGAGAAAAAGTTTAAAAAGTGACATCATTCTAAATTTTTTTTCCATTTTCTCCATTCATTGACAAATTTCATAATATGTGTTTCACCTTGGTGGTTACAATGTATTTTTCAATCCTGTACATATCCTTCAAAAGATTTTTAAACGCATTCATTGATAAACCAATTTGGAGACATCTAGCACTATAAATATATTGCTTTAGTACTAAAATGACAACATTATCTGTAGAATTTTTACAATTAGAGAGTCCAAAAATGAAAGATTCCTTATTAAACGAAAATGGAATTAAAAGCATCTCTAATATGGATTCAAAATTTGATAGGAATAACTGAATATTTTCACAGTCCCATAATGTATGAACTATAGTCTCAATTTCAGTTTTACACTGATGACAGTAAGGAGTGTCTACAAGGTCTATTTTAAACAGATATGGATTTGTGGTTAAAATATACTGATTAATTCTAAACTGAAGCCACTGCAATTTTGTGCTTCTGGTACTGATAAAAGGAATAATGTATTTTTGTCTCCATTTTTTATTGTCAAAACCAAAAATATCATCTGTGGCTATCAATTAATAGGACGTTAAACAAACAAATATTTTGAATATGTGCCTTTAAGATCATAAGCTGGTCTACAGACACATGAATTATTTAATTATTTTGCATCCATCTTTTTTCCACTGTATGTTAAATTGTACCTGATGCCACTACTGCAAAATATCATCAAATGCGACTAAATATAGGATATCCCCGCCACTTGCTTGTTTCTGACGGGTCTTGAGTTCAGCGCTCGCCCTGGTAAGGCATGGTGTGGGTTCTGTCCCCTGGCCAAGACACACCATAGTCTATAAAGGTGATGGTATCTGATTTGACCATCGTCGGTATATAATGCAACCGGGTGTGGTGTGCTTGTTTCTTGGTGTCTTCGACGGCAAAGTTCGGTCAGATAGCAATGTGAAAGAGTCAGACACAGCAGCCTCCGAGAACATAGACATATACACACCGGTACACATGGAAGGAAGTCTTTAAATGGCACAGGTTGTTAATGGGACGTTTATTTAATAAACTTATTAGATCCAAACCAAGTCGTAATAATGATAGTATGCCAAAAACATGCCCTTGATGCGGATCACACCTAGGTCACTGTGTTCAACACGATTTCTCGCTGCGGCGTCTATTTCCGTAATTCGTATAGCGCAGTTCGACCACTATATGGATGAGAATCACAAAATGTTTATCAAATATCAATAAATACAAAATATCACAATGTTCCTTGGTTCAATGGCTTCCAATCAAAACATTTCAATAAAGAGGCTTTACAAGCCGATTTTTTATAAAACTGCGAGACTCATGCGAACTGGTAGACTGCGGTATGTTCGTGTTGTGTCCGTCTTGTATAGTGGGACTCTTATCCTTTTTACCTTTTTCAAAGACACGAAGAGAAGACACCAAGCAACACATCTCATCTGGTCACATTATACTGAAAACGGACAAACCAGTTGTCCCACTCCTTTTATGCTGAACACTATTTGATAGTGGTATTTCACCAAAGCTAATGATACTGACGACCATAGACCTCACAATTACATTGCACACCCAAAAGGGGGAGCAGATACCTATATAGACTATGACGGGTTTCAACTGAGATAGAAACCATGCAAAACCTTAATAACAATTGTAAATGTTGAGCTCAGTGTAAAAATAATGTCATTGGTTGGTTGGTTGTTTTTTTTAGTCCTATTAACAGCAAGGGCATCGACACGGAGAATATCCTGTGTAATCTCTAACCATACCATGGGGACAATGCGCAACTTCAATCATATTTCTTTAAATAATCTTACCTAATATTTCGAACTCTTCACATTCATGCATTACGTACATGTAGTCAAAAATACCTGTATGACACTTTTTTTAAGAAAATCCAGAATCTAATAAAAAAAAATCCTCGGTTTAGTTGACCTGTCTTTATTCAAATAATTATGTGATATGAAAACAAACTATCTTTTTAAATGCACTCTTTCTCTGAAAAGAGGTATTGAATGTTTTAAATGGTGGTCAGTTTGAGGTACATTTAGAGGTTTAGATGATACATTTATGGACATTTGGAGTTTTAACATTAAAAGCTGGATAAAAAAGTCAAATTGTATTATCAATAACGACTATCAAGTTAGTTTAACTTAAGGATATATAATATTCCAATGAAGTGTGTTAATTGCCTGTTATTTTTTTTTAAATACCTATATATCATTTATATAAAGTAATTTCACATGTCACATATTTATGTATTTTTGTATGCTTTTGTCATGCGTGTTATAATTTTATTGTTTATGTAATTTATTCAGTTAAATCTTTGTATTTTTGGAAACATAGTAATAATAATGATTCGCATAATGTCAAACCTCTTCTATGCTTCAGTGCTATTTGTAGGTATGCCTTTGAGGACTGCATCGCAGTCCAGCAAATGGTAAAAATAAATATTTGTACAAATTACGCAGACATAACGCTATCAGCCATTTGATTCTCAATCAGCAACAGACCAGAGCGCATTCGAACTAAGCGCATTAAAGACCTATTTAGCCAAACATGCCTTCGAACTATTTAAAGCGCACTGACGACCTAGATAGGCCTAACACACACAGACAAAACAAACACATACATTAGTACACACGTGTGGTATAGACTGCCCTGTACAGAAGATAAACACGCCGGGACATTGTCTACTGGTCGGTAAGAACGCCTAGGTTGTATGAAAATATGTATGTCTATTTGTGTGTTGTGCTCTTCTAAATTAGCTTGGTTTACTGTCCTAATGTAGCCTGATTGTACATTATTGAGGTCAAAGTGAGAGTGTTACAATGTAGTGATATAAACAGCTGATATTTCACACGTGTACGTACACCATGTATGTAGTAGTTCTATTGTAGATGATATACAGAAGCCTGGACTATATTTTATCTATATATGATCAGCTACTGTACATAAAAAATATACAGTATCATTACGTTTGATACATCATGTGTACATAATGTATGTCAACGTGCGGATATATGTGCAAAGGACTGGATCAGCGCTACATGTTTTGCCACCACAGATGCTATTTCAAACATGACCCACATACGAATGCACTTACATGAATAGGTGTATTATGACAATTGTCAATGACTCAGGTAATCACACGTACATCACTCACTTGCTAGTTGGACATTATTGCAGTCTCCGTCAAACTTGATACCCCTTTAAGAAAATATAGTTCTTTGTTATGAATCGAAAAGTTCTAATTTCCTCACTAATTCAAATGATGAACACATATACAAACAGTAAATCATCGCGTATGTCAAACACTTTCAATCACATTAATAATGGAATTCATTACTATCAAATGCCGAATCATCATATTATGAAATGAATTATTGCTTAATACGGTCGCTCTAAATCAGATATATAAATATATATTATAAATGATTGGCTTGATCGAGAAACCGTACACACGTTAAGTGTCCCCGTGCACGTGATTGAAGCGTAAATACAGTCATTGATTTTGTCCTGAAATACCACATACATTTGTTCAGAGAGGACATTTATTGAAACAGAGAATATCGATCCCATCCATGGGTGTTGACATTGAGAAATGACCGAAAGATGAATTATTTAGTTGGTGTCCAGCGATATGTAGATATGGCTGAATCTTACATTATATATAATTAATTAGGACATGGAAACATGTCAAATGTCTCGGTATAAATATGCTTGGTCACTAGTCTCGACTGAGGTATATCTCGATGTGTTCTCTTGTGGTAGCGGAGACGATAGAGCTAGTCTAATATCTAAATGTAATTACAATGTACGGCCGATGGGAAAGTAATATGAGCCGTCCTGGTTGTTTGGGATCTAGATCCGTACATTTTGATAAACATTGTACCAACAACTCAGGTTATTCAGTGATGATATGTAAGCTAAATCGTATATGAAAATACCACATTCGCCGTAATTACCGCCCGTCCCCTCTTCTAGAGAAACAATTGAAGATATGAAACGCACTATCCCATTGACCAAGCGATGCTTTTCATCTAGGTGATGTTTATAACATTGACATTGTATCCCATATTACCTGAAATATATACATAGAGATTGGAAACTCCTTATTTGTCTTCGTTGTCAGGCTGCGGGACCTCCGGTTTATAGGCATTTTTCCTTCGTTAACTACTTTTACATGTATTCTTTTAAACATGTTATATCTGCATTGATACAACGTTTAAACATCATATCATGGTTTGATGTGACCAATCGATTAAAACGATTAATTATGATTTTTGAAAGCATTAAAATCACCAATTTTATCTGTTTTTTCGAAAATCTGACATTTAAAAAACGGAAGTCCATTTTGTTTTATGAAGTTAAAAATTATCTATTCTTTCCAAAATCGTACTCAAACCATCTGAAAATTACTGAACTTTTATAACATATCAATGCTATAATCCTGTATTAACTGTATCAACTACAGTTGTGTTTAAGAGTACATCTAAAAAAACCAAACCACATTCAGAAGTACATCTGCCGATAATAAAAATGGCGGAGTTGCCAATCTTTCTAATACATACATGTAATTCATGTTATTGCATGTATTGTTACATGTGAATCATGACGTAATGATGTGTTTCAAAGGAAATAAGGCATATACTATGTATATTTACGATGACATATTGCGATTAATGTGTCATGCGTAAAAGTTCAAATATACATGTAGTGTTTCAATTTTTAAACGCCCTGGGCCTTTACTACGATGAACATGGTAGCATGTGTCATGTCTGTTGCTTTACTGTGACGTCACTTTGTTGTTTTCGTTCATTTTGGAAGGTCATTTAGTGTTTTTGCCAGTTCGCTTTAGACTAATTTCATAATGGTTGTTTGGAATAAGTATAATAGCTTTAATGTAAATCGATCTCTTCGTTAGCCACAAGAGTTAGAATTATACCTGCAGCATTCTTGCGTATTGTGGAAGACTGGTATACAAATTAGTGTTGTGTCCTCTTGTATAGAGGACTCTTGGCCTTTTATAGTGCAACATCACTGAAGCAATCTGCCGAAGACACCAAACAACACAACCTACCACTTTACACCATTATACTGACAACGGGCGAACCAGTCGCCCTACTCCCTTTATGCCGAGTGCTAAGCAGGAGCAGAAACTACCACTTTTATAGACTTTGGTGTGTCTCGGCCAAAGAACAGAACCCAGAGCCTACCTCACAGGGATGCATGCTCAACAGAGGGCCAAAAGTGAGGTGGTGTCAAGGGAGACGTTAGAAAGAAAAGGAAAGATAAGATCCCAAATGCCGCATCCTCTCAAATTATACAAACACTCACACATACACAACATATACAGATGAAACCGTCCATAAATTATCCTAGCTGATAATATGAACAAAGAAAAGAAATGTACAGCATTCGGTTTGTTTGGATTGGTTTCTCAGGACCGACTTATTATTCTTGAAAAAAACCCATAAAAAACAGCCAGGTGCATACTTTTAAAACTCTAAAACTCTAGAGTGTCATATAATTTGAAATATTGAAATAAAACGATTTCCAATGGTATTTAAAACCTAAATGATAAATTTTAGATAAAAAGGAGTAACGCTATGAATATATGCAATATATTCGTATTGTATCGTATTCGTATTGCAAGCTCCGACAAACCGTTTCTACATGGCATGATCAATTGATGAGTTAGAGAGAAGAACAGTAGAATTGAAAATCCACCACTAACGCATCCTTTATAAAACAGTTTTTATCACATAACTGGCCCGTCCAGCTGTTATAAATATAGCAAGACGCATACGTAATAGCACTATTATGACGTCACATGTAGTTTTGAGGTCATAATCTATATATGACGTCGCATGATTGTCTCAGTAGATGGAAACATCGCATCCGAGCTTGATTTCTGCTGTTTTATATAGAGACGAAATTTAAATAATATTTTCTATTAATAAAAGTTATGTGATTAATAGAATCTTAAACTCGTGACTATGTGATATGAAATTCGTCAAACTCAATGGTTTTTTACTTGGTGAGTATAATCTATACATGTATCTGAACATATAAAATTTCATTATCTATTTGATCGACACGTTATTATACATTGTATTTTGATGAAATATAAAATAAGTTTGCATTGAAGTCTATATTCGTTTTAATGCACCAATAATATATACGACAAATAAAACAAAGGACGCCAGATGTACATTTTTTAAATATCATGCATTGACTTCATTACCGAAACACTTTTGATCTTTTGCAGTGACATGCCTTTCTTCCCGCGACATGACATTATGAAATACTAGAAGGGGCGACAGCGATATGGAAGAAGGATCCACACAAAGGCAGCCCCCGCCAGACGGTGGTTGGGGATGGATCGTGGTACTAGGTTAGTAAAGTTGTTGGCTGACCCCGGATAACGGGGTCTGGGATGGATCATGGTACTAGGTTAGTAAAGTTGTTGGCTGACCCCGGGTAACGGAGTCTGGGGTGGATCGTGGTACTAGGTTTGTAAAGTTTTTGGCTGATCCGGGTAACGGGGGGAGGGGTGGATCGTGGTACTAGGTTAGTAAATTTGTTGGCTGACCCTGGGTAACGGGGGCTAGGGTGGATCGTGGTACTAAGTTTGTAACGATGTGGGCTAATTGAGGCTGGGATGGGTCGTGTTACTAGGTTTGCAACGTTGTGGGCTGACCCCGGGCAACGGGGGCTAGGGTGGATCGTGGTACTAGGTTGCAATGTTGTGGGCTGACGGGGGCTGGGGTGGATCGTGGTACTAGCTTTGCAACGTTGTGGGCTGCCCTCCCCTGACGGTGCTTTGGATGGATCGTTGCACTAGGTTTGTAACGTTATTTGTAGGCTGTCGTCGCCTCACAGGGGCTGGAGGCGGATCGTGGTACGTTTTAAGCTGCCCCAGCTTGACGGGTCGTAAGAATTTTTGGTTGGTTAGTTGATTATATCTACGCCCTATTAACAAATAGGGTCACTGGTCGTGGTACCAGGTTTGTTACGCAAACTGATTGAAATACAGATCCTTATTATCACTACGTTGGATAATAGGATCTGAGAACATCCCATTAGGGGTCACGTCAAGATGACCTTCATAAATTGCCAATCAAATTGGCACTGACAGAATCTTGACTTGGGACAAAATAGTTTGAAAAAGCTGTCCAAATTATTTCGTTTATGTAGTCATCTCGCTCGAAATGGACAACAAAGCTAATTGTATATGTAAACTGGGGCGACAAGACGTTTTCAATTGATATTGTAAGGTGTAGAAACTACATTTGCTCTGAATTACACGTGGTATAAAGGTCATCTGGACGTGACCCCTTATGGGATATTGTCAGATCCTCTATTCAACGGAGTTGTTATAAGGGTCTGTGTTTTAATCAGATTGGTTTGTTACCTTAACTATCCAAGCTAACGGTGGCTGGGATGGATAATGGTACTATACTAGCAGTCTAGGCTGCTCCCAGCTAAGATGAATGGACGTAGATATTGGTACATTCTAACCCGACGGTAGCCAAGGTTGGATATTGATACTATTGATTAACGTTACATTAACAGTCAAACTCATTTAAGGAAGGTGTTCCGTGTGTGCCATGCGTGGTTTGGGTAACAGTAGTCTGTTCGTGTTTTGATTTGTTTGTAATACTGGAACTTTTCCCCTTTTTATTGTGCTATCTCGGTGAAGTATGCCTCAAAGACAATGATTTTTTAACAGCCAGAGTCGTTTAAGGACAGCCTCTCATACGTACAAAGAGTTTTTATACTATTATCTCAATGAAGTATGCCACACACCACCCAGTTACACCATACCGACAAAAGACAAACTAGAGCGTTAAATAGGAGCAAAAACTACCACTTTTATAGACTATGGTTTGTCTCAGCCAGGGGACAAAACGCAAAGTGAAATAGGAGGAGAAAAGAATAGATACTAAAGTAAGTCGTTTTTTACAATAATGTACTATGGGCAGCAGGCACAATTCTAATATTTTACCTGTAAAGCAGGCGTGTTTATTTATAAAGAATTCTCGCTTGACAAAACACTTGAAAGAGTAGTGATTTCGATTATTTCAAAGACGGTTTTCTTTTGATTCTATTGTGCTATCAACAACTAAATTTTATGTGATAAAGAATTGTGCCAACAGAATTTTGATATGTGAAAACATCCCATAGTCGTGTTTCAGCTACCAATAATTTTGTCTGACAAACTATAAGGTAAAATCCATATGTAAAATCAGAGAACCTATCAGATACAACGTACCTATAAATATAATATAATGAATACTTTTATGTACCATAGGTGTATGACAGGGTGACTGTTTGATCCACAACTAGTATACATATACATGTAGTGTTTGCTTCGAAAACCTATGTAGTATACTCATTATTATCATTTATTTGTTACACGCTTCCAGTCAAAACTTGCAAAACACATATCTATGAGTTTAATGTTTTAAATGATATCGAGAAATAGTAATCAAGAAGATTGAAAATGGGTTTTAAGGTAATATTTTTAAGTTCGAAATGTTTGATTTTAATAATTCTTATTTCGGTATGTAATATGATTGTTAAAACAATACAGATGTACAATAAAACAGTCGTACGGAATCCTCATCGTGCAAAACGACAAATTGTGAAATATATATATTTTAAGAGAGTAGAGTGTTAATTATAGTTTTGATATAAGATAAGATAAGTTTTATTATAGTGTCACAGATATTAAACAGTAATACATCACATTAAATATGTACATATGAAATAATTTCAAATGTCCAGCCTAAAAAGACTTACGAGACACTGATTAAAAAAGTGCATTAAATAAGACAACATACCAATATTGCTATAAGTATCATCATTATCATAAAAAGGAACTGTCGGTATAATCTGGTCATTTATAATCTAAAATTAACACATATATAATTTCAAGTTACACTGTAATCAAATTCATAATAAACATGTCCTTCTACGACTGACCATATCAAAAATGACTACAATTTTTCATCATTGATATCAATTTATCGATATTACCTAAAGTGTTATTTTTTTGTAGAAATTTTGCGTAAGATAAAACAATTTATGACGTAGGTCAGAATAAAAGTCACATTCGATTAAAAGGTGAGTCTCATCTTCTATTTGGTGCGTAGTATTTATACAATATTTACATGTTCTGTCTGCCAGTAGTGGAAGCGACGATTTGGCGATTTCCCTGTCTCAATGGCGAGGGGAATAGGGACAATATACGTGATTTGTACATTACCTTCGTTTAATCTGTGTTCCAGGGTTTTTTGGTAGTACCTTTGTGATGGTAGGGATAGCCAAGTCCTTTGGTATCCTTCTTCAGGAACTCGTGGTGTACTTCGACACAAACGTTGCCATGGTAGCCTTAATAATGGGGGTAGAAGGCATCGTCTTTACGATAACAGGTAAATAAGTGAGCTGTCTAAGAGAACAATAAATTTACAATATTTAATTTTGTGTCAGAGAAATGTGAATTCTCTCACTTGCACATTTTTGCAATAATTGCTATCGCGAATTAATGCACTTGCATAAGTTCATGTTGCCATAGTAAACATCGTATTTTTCGGTTAACAAGTGAGCTACACGTTCTATGTTTCCTATTGGTATGTGTGAAAGTTAAACATACTTTATATTTGCTAATATACTTTATATTTGCTAATATTCGCTAGGAAGTTTTTGATTTCGCAAAACTGGCGGATTGTTCCAAATTCGCGAAAATTTATTTCGCAAAATTTATCAAAATCATTGTTTTTCGTGTTAATGACGATTTCAAAGCTTATAAATATGATGCCTGAAAAAGTTCTTACTTACAGTAAATCGCGAATTTTCCACACTCGGCATTTAACAATTACACAGTCGTCATTAAAACATCATAAATTCATAATTATCTTCAAAGCAGCGGACGGAACCGCATTTTGTCATTATCGATCTTGAGTGTGTCTTGATAAGTGAAAGACTGTCTTGAAAATTTGACTATATATTTTATCTACGCGAATGGGATTACTTCCTTGTCCATTTGAATTTGCCTTGCCCCAATAGTACTTTATAGAAAGACTGTTTATACACATAAGAATCTTACAAAGTATGCTTATTCAGCGATTCATAAACTTTCATTTCCATCAGCTCCTTTTTGTCTGGCGTTCGGACAGCACTTCTCACAGAGGTTGGTAGTGATGGTGGGCGGAGTCGTAGGAGGAGTGGGCGTGGCTCTGTGCTACTTCATGGTCAGCATAGAGTACATCATATGTATGTTTGGCATCACTGTTGGTAGGTTACCTGATATATTCTGTATTAACATATTATAGTTATATGTACTTACGGTCAGGTATTGATTGTGATATCGTGTGTTTACAAGCGTATCGTCGTATTTGAAAGCAACGCGAATTTCCCTCACAAAATACATGTAATGACGCCACAATGGATAAATACCCGCAAGAGAGGTAATTGTAATATACCATTACCGTATATATGAAAAACAAAACAGGATGAAATAATATAAAATAGAGTTGTGAAAATGCTGACAAGGTGCAGTACTGCCAACTAACTCGATGTCTTCGGGTTGACCCGTTCTAAAGACATTTTAGAATATTCAAATAACCCTGTTTTCAGCACCAGTACCAAATTGTCAAATTAGTATTCCTTGCAAGTGAAATCAGTTGTTGTTTATATAATTTTTATCATCTCAGCTTATTACACCGATTTGATAATTTTTATAGTAGAATTGTTTTCGTTCGGATAAAACGAGAAAATCATATTAGCCATATCGCTTGATCAGATAATTAAATAACGACATGTTGCTTATTTCAGGTTTTGCTAACGCTTGTCTTTTCGGCAATGGTCTAGTGATTGTAGGATTGTACTTTGAGAAGCGTCGGTCGCTGGCCACCGCTCTAGCTCTGACAGGAGCCAGTGTTGGCCACTTCGCCATCCCTCCAATCCTACAAATACTACTGGACAATTACGGACTACATGGGGCATTTCTTCTTCAGGGCGGATTCTACCTAAATATCGCATTCTTTGGCTCGCTGTACAGACCAATTACAGACATACATAGAGGCAGTGCGCCACAGAATGATGGGTCAGAAGAAGAGACGATGTTATCAAACAAGTCACCAGATTCTCCTCGTAAAAGATTCCTTAAAGACCCGGCCGATTTTTCTCAGTCACATCATATGTTAAATACCTTACCTGAAACATTAAAGAAGCCGAGGATGTCTTTAAGTACGAATGATATTAGACTTGACCTCAAACTGGACGTTAGCAAGAAAGCGAACCGGTTCGCCTACCTATCGTCAGCAGGAAGTCAGATGATGGGCTCCGTTGATAGTTTGGCAGTCGTGTTGATGGCACAACCTACCGAACCGGTTCAAAGTGACAACGATACTCAGGGAAGCAAGAAACCGGCTAGGAAATTCGTGTTTCCGAAGGTGTTTCATTGGACAGTGTTTAAGATGCCCGTGGTAATCATGTATACTGTTGTGATGTTTGTGACGTTTTATGGATACTTTAGTTTTGTTATATTTATGCCGGCGGATGCAGTGTCACGTGGCGTGTCGAAATTTGAGAAAACCTGGTTGGTGTCTTTTTCCGGCATAGGGGACTTTCTTGGTCGGGTTCTAATAGGGTTGATCGGTGATCTCGGCATAATGAAGAGGTACAAAATGATGTCTTTAGTATGTGCCTTGTGCGGAGTGAACATCATCCTGTTTGATTTTGCCACTTCGTTCTGGTGGATGGGAACCCACGTGTTTCTGTATGGTGTATTTGGAGGAGCATACGTGGCCATTAATGCTGTGGTGCTAATAGATTTGGTGGGTCTGGAGACGCTACCCAAGGCTCTGTCGACTGTACTCTTGTTCCAGGGAGCAGGAGCAGCGGTCGGCCAACCGATTGAAGGTACGGAGATAGATGATATGAAATTGCATGCATCTTCAATCTCCAGAGATTTATACTATTTACTGTCGTTATATCTATCCCTCGTATCAAAACTGGAAGCTCTGAGTGCGATACCTTATCTATAATATGAGACGCAGTAAATGTGTACATACGAAATTTGTGCATTGAATAACGGGATTGAAGCTGGCCTTTTACATGTATGTTATCTCTTTAAAAGAAGTATCTGTAGGTCTGTAATTGGTCATTTTTTTATTCTCCTGAAATGCCTTCAATGCTACTTTGTCGTACATATATATTCCAGAGATGAATATTATGACAGTGATAGTAACTATATGGTCATATAGTTTCATATTTTTCTTTGTCTCTAATCAATTCACACAACTAATCAGAGTTAGTTCCCTTTTTTCTGTTCACATGGCTTACTGTAAAGAACATCGCAGTACATGTATCACGGTACTTGTTTACATTTGTCATATAAAGAGACGTAACTGTTAATTACTGATACTATGATTTTTTGTTTAATTCAGGTGTCATCCGGGATTGGACTCTGTCCTACCACGCTATAAACTACATGAATGGTGCATTCCTACTGATGGGAGGCCTTCTTCTCATCAGCCATACTTTACTCCTCAAGGCGTGCAACTCATCTAAATCCTCACAGAACGGCAACATTCCAATGATAGATGTAACTGTTACTAAGGGGGATGAATGACGACATATACCTCCGATAAAGGAGTGGGGAGGATTGCATCAGTTCCTAACTGAAAAACAAGGGATGCCAGCCGAGTTCAACAGCTGAAGAATGGTGTTAGTCATGACAATGGCAAAAGGGTAACAGCAGACATCACCTTAAAAAGATAAGATAACTTAAGACAACATCTGTAAAAGGCGGCGAATAGGGACAAACAATCAAAAAGGAAAGGAAACTTGAAACAATGTGAACAAATTAGGAAGGCGGACACATGACAAAGGATGACGAGGAAAAAGAAGATTTATGACGGGGAGAAAGTAGTGCGAGAAGGAGTGATATTTTATAACTAAGCATGGCGAATGATGTAAATTGGTTTATTGGGGAACATGTTATGCTATTGTTTTTAAGAAAATAATTGTATTTTCTTTCATACCTACACGTGTAATACTGGCTGGTCTAGGGCAATACACTCATGTCGCCTGAGGCTGTATTGCATGGCTACCCATGCAATAAAGCCTCGTGACGTCACGGCGTCAACAAAATCTCTATTTCCTCGGTAAAATTTTAACATTTTTTTCACAAAATTGACTGGTTTTACTATAAAAGATGCAAGCAACGGAATTTGTGTTGAAAATATCACGTAATTTTTCATGTATGGAAATTGACTTCCAGTCGTGGATTTCTTCGAATTTATTTCAAAATGGCGGGATATTATAGTTGTAAAATTGCAGTAAAACGTCGTGGTTAAAAGAAAAATACTCTTTCATAAGTGGATATGAAGGATAGGGATATTCTACCCTCGGGATCACAAAATGTTGCAAAACCCTCGGCAAGCCTCGGGTTTTACTACATTTTGTGACCCTCGGGTAGAATATCCCTATCCTTCATATCCACATATGAAAGAGTCTTATAGTATGTTATACTTTGAAGATATGTAATAATGTGAAAACAATATGTATGACACATGTGTAATTGAGGATAATTATTACTACCTTTAGTACACGATGTTAAAATCATATTATGTCATTGCAATATAAATTGAGAGTTGATTCTCTAAAGTACCAAAACTGCCAAGGAATATATTTATTTTTCAATGTTTTAGTTACTAGAAATATAATGAATGCATTTTATTGTATCTAGTATTACGGATATAGTTGTTTAAATTACTACATTTTTTTTTCATCTATTTCGTTATAATTATAACATATTGTTAAGCCAACTTACTTTCAATTGCAATTAAGTTTGGTGTATTACGCGTACGCTTAAAATCCGTGAAAATGAAATCCGCTTCAAGTGCAAAAGAGAGTTTTACATCTAAATCGCCGTGAAAAAAGTTTTTGGAAACGACAACCCGAAATCAAGTTGGTTTGCATTAGTCTAATACAATTTAAGTTCATATTGTATATTGTTTATATTCATATAGGTTAACGATGTGATAAGTCCGTATTTTATGTGATATACTGTATCTGTATGCATATGCGACTTTATAGAATAATTTCAACATAGGATATGTGAGAGACATATGTTTCTTATGGCGTAATATCCATAAGTGATGCATTGTGGTATTTGATTACAAAACATGCTTTGTAAGTCCAATGTATAACAATATATCAGGGTAAAATGTAATTTTTATATGAGAAAATGACAATTCCTTTACCTTATGCTTTGTTCACATGAATAATGGTGCTTTAAGTAATTTATTGTACTTGATTATCGTTGTTTTAAAATAATGCAGTATTCATCTATTTGTCCCTAAACCTTTTTCAGAGTATTCCGCTATTAGAAATGTTTAACTTTTTAACGTTTTTCTTGGTTATGTTTGGAATACCCATTAGGGATTTCTGTTGTTACCTGTTAGTGTCATCATTGTTTTATATGACTTACCTTCCAAATACTTGTTCCATCATCCCTGATACTCCAGAGGTTATTATCACTTTCGTTGTACCCAACCCCGGATGATGTCAGCAAAACTGAAGATAGTTGGGAGGAGGTTTAAAAAGAATAAAAAAAGAGACAGTCTGATTTGATGTAGCACGCAGGGCCTTCAGTTTTAAAATGCTTTAGCATAGTCTAGGTGTGGATATAATGACAGTGATAGTAACCCCTGGAAAATAGAGTTTGGATCGCTATTTCCCGGTTTTCTACGATGCTGATATGCACATCACTATTTCATTGTTTCGTTGTATGCTGGTTCTTCATGTTTACATCACAAAAGGATGTTAATTGTATTATCTTCATGATGCTAGTCCAATATCCTCTGTTCAGGTACGATACTAGACAATCTTATTAAACCACTGGCTCATGTTATTACTTTTAACCAATATGTTGATCATTTCACGATATCTCTATTCACGTTACAAATTTTCAATTTCACAGTTTAATCTTACCATGACGTTAGTTATTTCTTAACGATGCGTCAGTCCAGTATGTCTTGCATAAATACATGCTTATAAGTAATTCCTTTTGACATTTTCTATGGGCTTTCTCTTCAATGTTTTATTCATGTTACCTCCTTTATATGACAATATATTCTATTGTATATTATTTATGATTTTGAGTTTTCTTTTTATTATGCATATTATTAGCCATACTTTTATAATTTACCAGTAATTTTCATACCAGTAGGAAATCGAAGGTTTGCTCAGCTGTATCTCTTATTTTCCGTTTTTCAATTTTGTACAGCTAGTCACACATCTGTCGTATCGCGATAAATACTGCTGTGTTCAAAGAATATTTTTACTTAGTCTTATATTTTGTCATTAAGGTAATATTCTTAATTCTGTTTAGCAAATAGCCACCATATAGGTCCCTCTTATATTACACTTAAAATACCAACTACATGTTCTACTATTTCCATGCCTTCTAATAACTGGTTTTGTTTCATTGGTTTATAAGCCAATTCAATAGATACGCATTCTCTCCTCACAACTGATTTTATTCATTTTCCACACATCCTTATCTTTAAATGTCAAAATACACTTTATTAAACTCATTTCCCTCATGCTTTACTATTCATTACGTTCCTCAACATCCTATATATTCCAGGGGTTACTCTCACTGACTTTATATCCCACCCTGGACTAACTCATAGTAAAACTGAAGGTGCATCAAAGGAATTGTATAACGGTACACTATGGTTTACTGTATACGTGGTGCTTTGAAGTTGGACGTCGCTCGCTCTCTCTGTAGTCTTCAGCTGAAGTCATTGTAGGCCTGTAATTGTTAGTTTTCCACTGAACTTACTCCACTTTTAGTGTAAGATAGCCCAGGGGTGGAGATAACATCAGTGATACTTACCCTTGGAGTATCGAGGACGGTTCTTCAAATGCTCTGTATTTAATCTGATTAAAATACAGATCCTTATAACCACTCCGTTCAATATAGGATCTGACAATATCCCATATGGGGTCAAGCTCGGATGACCTTTTACCACGTGTACTTTTCTTCGTCAATTGATAACGCTATTTCGTCCCAGTAAGCATATACATTTAGCATTGTTATGCACTTTGGGCGAGATGACTACGTGCACGAAAATAATTCGGACAGCTTTTTCAAACTAGTTCGTCCCCAGTCAAGATTCTGACAGTGCCAATTTGATTGGTCATTTCCAAAGGTCATCCTGACGTGACCCCTAATGGGATGTTGTCAGATCCTCATATCAAACGTAGTGATAATAAGGATCTGTATTTTAATCAGATTGCTTTTTATTGGTATTATATTTTTGATAGTTTGCATAATTGTCTCTCTTTATAGGGCAAAAACTTCATTCTTATCATATAATACTTTAAAGTCGTGTCATAATATACAAACTGACTTTCTATTAAGATGTAGAAAGTATCTGTTTAAGGCCTAAGTATTAATAACAAATTGTTCTTGTTCGTTTTGTTGCTATATGAAATATACAAATAAATATATATTCGTGACAAAATGTTTTTTGTTCTTTATTTATCATAAAGTAAGATAGGAAATAATCGCCGTGGTCGATTGAGAGGCACGTATAATCGCTTTCATTACTTAACTACCATCTAATATTGTTTAACGTAGACCGTCCCTTCTGTGACATCATACGTTTGTAACGTCGCTATCCGGATCCTGGCAAACGTATTTTATTTATCCGTACTCATCTATTATAACTCGTTATTCTGACATTCGAGCAAATACTCCGTCTGGAACCTTTCTACGTGTTTACATGAAGTGTATCAATCTAAAGGTGTGGCAATTGGTAAAAATAGTACAATTTTGAAGATTCCGTGCATGAACTAAAATCCAAGAATCACAATAGTCGCTAAACAGTCAGATGGAATACTGTACACATGGACTTACGGGACCCAAAATGAAAAACTTCACGTCATTAGTAACAAATGAATGACCGTTATCGTTATAACTGTATACCTATCTTTTTTGCAGAACAGAAATAAATTTACACAGTAGATGGATGCCGAAGGAGTTAAGGAATAGTGTGGTGTTGAATGGAAACATAAGAGTTTCGAGCTTCAATAGGCACTCTTCGTAAGATACCGGTATGCTAATTATCGTCCGGAAACGGACAAACAAAATACGGAAATAAATTGCTTGAAAATATTTTCATTTCATTTTATCAAAATATTCACTTATAATTTGAAAGAGCTAGTAGCTTGAAAACTGGTTTGTTATATTTTGTATACTAAATAAATAAAATCATTAAGATATGTAATTATTGTTTTATCTTGTATTCTCCAATAACATAATAAATATAGAAAATTAACCAGGGTAAATGAATAACATAAAACATTGAACATTGCTACGGATTTGCCTATGCTAAGGTTTTCAGGCCAAAAATTAAGGGTATTAGAAAGCAAATCGGTCATATTTTGAAAAATAATACGGTGAGTTATACTTTTTATTGGTTTTTGTTATTGCAATAAGTCAATCTTCATGGAAATTATAAAAAAAAAACGATTTTTCCTGAGATCATTCTTTCAGAAAAAAAGAAAACATGACTATTTTGAAGCAATTTTTCACTAAAATTGGGCCCGGATCTTATTTTAAAATAATGATATATCACCTACTGAAGGTATGAAAATGTTACGGGCATATTCTTTATGTGTTAAGGGATGTTACAGGGAGGGAATATTATTTATTTTGAAATCCGGAATTTTGTGTCATTAGTACATATCTTTAAGCAGCCCTGGAAGAAAAAATAACCCGGTGACATATGATTTTTATGTGTTTTTTGTGATCAGGATATACCTAAAATCAAAAGATAAAAAAATAAACGAAATCCCTGAGAGGAAGCCAGAAGGGACTGTCTATCTTAAGTTACATGTACATTGTACTTAAAATATATAATTTCGATTCAGTTTAGCACAAAGTTTAACCATGGTGTTTTTAGATTTCGTTTAGGTACATGTAGCTGTCAATCGAAAGACACGTATCCCTTGTAAATACCTGATCCATCCATGTACATAGAGAAATATAGAGGATATACACTCATTGCTAAGTAATATTAAATTTATTAAATGACGTCAATATGTTTGTTCAAAATATTAAAAAAATAATAATTACGTACTCGTAGTTAAGAGTGTAAGATTCTGTTGCTTATATAACTACTAATTAAATTTTGCTTGCTACGGGCATTTTCATTGGCTTAAAATTTTAATTTATCAGCCCATAAAGGAAAAAATATGGCATCGCTGTTTGTAACGACGCTTCTGACTGGCTGAGATTACGGTGTGATGATTTCATTGACAAAAGAGTCCCGAAATGAATTTTGAATATTGAAGAGGTTATCTTTAGTAAATTGACTTATAAGGATTAATTTTGAATATATTTTTATGTTATGGAGATTTAACACAAACATCTGAGTGTACTCGCATCATAAGTTAACCCGCTTCGCGGTTAATTTAGAGTACACTCAATTTTTGTGTTATATCTCCATAACATAAAAATGTATTCAAGATAATCCTTAAATATGTATGTAAATGCAGAGAATCATTCTATATTGTATATATGAATGGCGATATTTGGTTTAGATGTGACGTTACCGTGTTCTTTTAGAGACGTACTATTTTGATCATGGTATCATTATTACCTTATATGACGTCACAATAGTGTTATTACACGCATGGACTTACAATAGTTATAACCTGGCGGAACAGGGCAGATATGAAATAATCTATTGTTACTGACAATATTACTTCCGTAGTTCATAATTAAGAAGTATATATCGTCTACTTGTGCGGTGAAGATAAAGCTCTGACTCCAATTTGTAATTAGTGACCGGACCACACCGCTGCTTCCTTGTTAAAACACAAAGGCTGCATTATATTGTCTCTTTATCGATTTCACGATACTACATCTAGACACAAGACCTGGTCTCGTAGAAACAACATTTAATTGTAGTATGCATAATCTATGAACGGCAGTTAATAGCCGCCATTACAGCTGTACCAGTATCTATATATTAAATCTTTCACACGTCCTCACACAGTCATTACTTAAATTTCTGGTAATTATCTATTACAAAAAATAACAAATGAAATAACCCAAAACCAAAATTGTTAATAAATATAAACTTATCGCTAACATTAAATAGTCTTGTGACGAACATAACTTAAATTAATTCGTGCATAAAAAGAATAAAACTATCTCAGTTATTGCTCGCATAATCGCGATAAAATAAAAACATTTCAGTCACAGCTACATTTATGTGTGTAACTATGTAGTACTTGGTAGAACAACTACAGTTATTTCAACTGATGGAATTATTGAAATATAAGTTATACACTAATCATACTATGGACTCTTCATCAACGTATACATCATAATCGAAAATAGGAATTTAAATATATTACATAGCGCTTCATTTCATGGCGAAATGCTCATTTGTGAGGACTGGACTAGGAAAATTGCATCACTTTAAAATAAACTATGATGATGCAAGTCTTCTATTCGTAATAAGATAACAACTGATTTATTTGATGAACGGAAACATGAAGTAATTTCCTATAAAATGACTGAAGATTGCCTTGGAATCTTCGCCCTCTAAAATATCGACTTAATATCTTAAATATTGCACACAAGTATTGATTAGAGTCCAGAGTCTGCCTCACATAGCGTGCCAGGATCTTGTTTATAAGTCGGGACCTGTCACCAGACACGAAGATAAAATGTGTAGTAAACAACTCCAAGCATGTATTGTTCGACAAGCAGGACTGCCGAGTACAATGGCTGTTAAGGCTACCGGTGGCTTTAAAACTTAATTTAATTTTTTCCCCCAAATATAACTACAGTAATGAATCTACAGCTATAAAGTAGATATAAATGCTTTGTCGTAATCTTTCCTCCATCACATACTCCTACATGCGATAGATTAAGTATATATGATTGCTTTGTCGTAATCTGTCACCATCACATACTCCTATTTACAATAGATTCCACACCCCATTACACGATCTTACATGTACACGACAAATGTGTTTCAATGCTGATTTGATATAATTGTATTCAATAGTTTAAAATAACAATAACCAAAACCAATTATGAAATCATAGAAATCTTGCACATATCACTTAAAAAATTGTAGATATCCCTTTCGCCATGCATGATTAATATTTTGTGTTTTTTTATACAAACGACATTCTTTATTTCAATTAAAGACAAACAAAAACAATATTTCTGTATTTTGAAACTATTTTACTCGCCGAGGCTACGACCATGAAAGTCCACTGGTACATGTATGTACAGTACATCATTCAGACCACTCATTTCCCGGCGTCGACGATACATCACCGCAATTGGTTCTGTCATTCAGAATTAAAATAGAACCATTTCACATTTAAAACCAATTAGGTTGTTGTCAAAATGTCGCAACAAAATATTTAAATAACATTTATACGGATAGAAAGTTTAAAGTTCGCATAGCATGCCTGTTTGAACGGCCATTCATACGTAGTTCACCTATTAAATACAGCGAATTACGTATAGGGTAATTGTCAATTACAGTTACTCGGGATAATTCAGAAACACAGAACCTTTATTTATCGGTGAACTAACTACCACTGACGACTCAGCAAGGTTTCATCAAAAGGCGAAAACAACTTTAATTTCAGGCGACTGGGTTTTAATGGGAACAACTTTAATTTCCTTCAAACGTTTTACTTGACAACATCACAGTGCTGATAACAAGAATCTAGATTGGCATGCTTTCTTTGCGTTCTAAATAACTCAGAAGCCATTTTGTTCAAATTAGATTCGAAAGAAAATAACGTCTTAAACATGTAATTTACCAAACACGCAAACATTCAGCGGAGAACAACAATACAAATCATTACTTTCAGCTGGTCGTGTTGTCCTCAAAAGCCTTTTCTGATAAATGTTTTTTTTATATATATTTCAAAGAAGAATAGTTTTCCTATCTCGACTTATCCATCATTTTAACGTAATATAAAATATATCAACACATCCACGTCAAGCAAATGCAGATTGTATCATATAAGAAAATAAAACCACAATCTCCAGGGACATCTTACAGAAGTCTTCTGTAGATCAAAGAGTTCCGCTGAACTGGATAGTCATATATATCTACCGATAGTAGATAAAGTTTTCGCATGCGTTCACTTAGATTTATTGCACTGCACGACGCGTCTTTATATATACAATGCGCTATATGATACATGTATATATGTTTAACGTTATCGAAGGTCTAGAATATTAAACTATGACTTTGGATACATAATCAGCTATGCTAGGTAACCTCAGATATCAAAATGTCTCCGACTTTTTCAAGATATGTCAAGATGGTGATAATATTACTGAGTATGTTCTTGTCTTTTACTGGATATAATTAGTTAATGCGTTGTGTGATCTGATCTGACCATGACCTTCCACGAGCAGGACGAAGTACCGTGTATCCTAGACAACCGACACAGGAGGACCAGTGACCTGATCTTTATTGACCTTTTGTCTCACGCATCGTGCTGTGCACAATCCCAAATCTCTGGCCTCTATGACAAGGGTTATACATCACAGAAGTTGTAATTGATATAGGACCGAACAAACAAAGCCGAAATGGACGCCGATACTTTACCAACCAGACGAGTAATTAAAAGTCGGGAGGTAATTTTCCCAAACAAAGGAAAATCAATACGCTCGCTGTACTGGGATGACTTGGTTTAGGTATCTGTGTCCGTACCGCGGCCCTGCTTCACACTGTCCATGACGGACTGTCACATCTAACTTCCATCCCACAGACATTGGATTTCGACATGATGAATCCTGCCCTACTGTAACACCAGTAACCTCTCCGTAGCACCAATGTAGTACAAACACTGCTCACCAGTGGCGTCATTGTTCTGATGAACAAGATAATTTCTCTAATTTGAACGAGACGATAACTTTTACATGTCGATGTTGTTGATCCTAATTGGCACTCGGGAGAAGCTTCCGCTCACCATGGTAACAGAAAGAACGCCCTCCTTTAAATTGTCATGAACAAGAACTTACTCACTCTTATATTTTTTACTCTGGAATCTTGATACGCGTCTGTGCCACAATATGATAAAGTTTAAAGTAAGCCTAAGATGTATTGCTCCCCATGGTCAGAGAGGAGGCACAATTTTATATTTCCATTCTTATAGGAAGGAAAATGTGATCCATGTAAGCCTCCTTATAAACGAATATATATATTGTACCACATGTGACAATTACATTTGATTTAATATCACATCATTTTACGCAAAACATTTCAGGTCCACTTGGTCCCATATAGCACAAAAGCTAATGCCTGAGCGATTGGCAATGCAGGGGGAAACGGGTTGTGCTGCAAAGGTTTCGATATCGCACTATATGATCGGTGGGCACTGTATCATGAGTTGTAAGATTGTGTTAGAGTGCTAGTGCAGATCGGGTTGATCACATATCAGCATAAGAAGTATGACCAAATTTCCGTTTACTGGCGTGGCAAGACATCGCCGACCCAATCAACGTTACGGCTGCTCCAGCGGCTGTTAGGTAAAACGACCAGAACAGAGTGCAGTCCCCTGAAACATAAATCGAATGAATTAGTGTCATTCAACAAATATTGTATCATCTTTAGTATAACAGTATGGGGCAAAGCAGTAATATCAATGGCAATGCCAATATAATTTGTCAAAATGAAAGAGCAGTCATCTTATCATAATCGAGGCATAAAAGTATGGGATTAAGAATTGTTGTTATTTTCACAGTAAACTCATCTCCTTTTACTTCTGATAGTGTTTATAATGCACATTTTGTATGAATATACTTGTTTGTTTGTTTGATTAATTAACGTCCTATTAACAGCTATGGTCATGTAAGGACGGCCTCCCATGTACGCGGTGTGTTGTGTGTATGTTGTGCGAGGTGAGTGTTTTGAGAGACTGCGGTATATTCATGTTGTGTCTTCTTGTATAGTGGAACTGTTGCCGTTTTTATAGTGCTATATCACTGAAACATGTCACCGAAGACACGTGTGTTTTGCCTGATCATAGAAGCGCATAGTTTTGCAAACTTTGGTTTGGTTTGATTTAAGGACGGCCTCTCATATGAGCATGTGTGGACGTCTGTATGGTTTGGGAGGCTGAGGTATATTGTGTTGTGTCCACTTGTAATAGAGGAACTGTTGACCTTTGTATTGTGTTATCTCATATAAGCATGCCACAGAAAACACTGATCAATCACACTCCTCTTGGTCACATATCGACAACGGATAAAATGACAAATAAGAAAGTCTGTTGGAACGACGTTTCGCCATTTTTCATTTCTAAACTTTGAATCATAATCACAATCAAACGTTTGTAAGTATCAGTTTGTTGTTTTTACAAGTTACACAATACAAGTAATCATTAAAAGTCTTCAAATATACTTTGTGCATGTACACTGTTATCGACATTGAAAATCGCCTACAAATGTATGAATTCTTCGAAATATCAAAATGTTTGAGTCAATTTCAGAGTATACCAATAACGCCTTAAATCCTATGTTCCTGACTGACATTTTCTCATAAGATGTATCATACATGTACATGTTTGATGTTATAATACTGTATCTAATGTAACGGCCTGGTCTCGCAGACACTGTAGCCCTGTTACACTGTACAAACCCTAGATTAACACTACATACAACATCCTGTGGATCGCACAAGATAAACCCGACAGTAATACCTACACATTAACCAGGACTACAATAATCATTACAGATGTTAGGCAAAACCTATTAAAATCTCGTTTAATCGCGTTCCAGGTCACGTATTACGCCATTACTAGTTACATTGTGATACTAACTAGCTGGTTTACGATACAACATTTTGAACAAACTGACCATTCTCTAAATTGTACACACTCTATACATGTAGTTTTATTTCCTCCCTTATTTGGTCATTTACTGGGTCAAATCATGGTAAACAGTACGTTAGGCAAAACAATTCAATAGTATCACGCATTTCATTAAAACAGCGATCGCCAGGAAAAGAGTTAGGTAAGGGGAAGTTTGAAGAGGTATTTTACTAATATCAAAATCAATCTGATTAAAATACATATCCTTTTATATAATGACACCGTTCGAAAACGATGTGATTATAAGGATCAGGGTTTAAATCAGAATCAAGATGGTATGTTGTACCAATATGTCATTTGGCAGATATAATGAACTAAACCATGATACTTTAATCCTGAATTAATTTTCAGTTTAGGCTGTGTTAGTTTCCTCTGTGAAGTTGAACGTCATTTCATTGGTGTGTATACCTATTTATATAACATAAGCATAGAGATGTCTGGTACATAGCCGGAATATCTACAGGTGGTTAGATACAAACGATTCTGAGATATACCAGGTTCATCTACGTGATATGACGTGACAGGCATGTGAGCAACGTTGCTGAGAGTCTGATGAACGCTTGTCAGTATGCTACTTCCTGTATTAGCACAGCCTGTCACCGAAATGTTTGTAACATGGACCGATAAATCGGATTGGGAAATCAGTCAGAAAAGTCGTGTTTTTGCAATTCTCATGAATTCTCAAATCAGGCTAGATAGTGAAGTGCAAGTATTGTTCCAAATTTGACTTTGAAGTACGCAGATTTGTCTACAGATAGTTATGCCGAATGCATTCCACGCCTATGTTGCGTCTCGGAGGATACGTGGTATCGAGGGAGTGACTTCAGATAGCAGGCGAAGATAGGAAGCCTTGTATCTGCAGGGAAACTCCATAACATTGGCTCATAAAAGTAATGTATCGGATTCCTTCACATAGATACTTTTTTCCGCATTGAGCATCTGTGTTTCAACTTCCCAAGTAAACATACTGCTCATAGTGTCGAACTCGTCCTTTCAGAAAAGGATACCGGGATATGCGAAATACATGGCGTTGACGTTTATTTATGCTTTGAACGCGGAAACGTTTATGTTTGAATCAGGAAGGGTTAAGCAATGAATCAAGCGGTACGCCAAAACCATATGGTGGAAAGTGAAAAACCAACACTGCTAAGGTTATCATAGTGGACAAGCTCTGAAAGTGTTTCACATTCGTCTACTACACATCTGGGTTGCGAAACCGATGATTTTGGCTTGGACATGGCCTTGATGTTGTTGAGGAAATCCGACTTTCCTTCAAACCAAAATATAATTCTTTTGATTAATAATAGATATCTAAAATAAATAAAAGCGAAACTTTACAATATCTCATTATCGACAATTTTGTAAGTATGTTCGTTGTATAGAGAATGTTTTTATCACGATACTTCCTTTCATGTCGTTCCTTATGACGGAATTTCACAAGTTTCATCGATAGATCGTGCAATGCAAGTCATGTGTATTTAAAAAAGCGTCAAACTGTGAACATTTATTGGAAATCGGGGTACGTTTATCATTATTCATTACTTATAATCCTGCACTGATTCGTTCTATTTATTTTGTGGTAGATATTTACTCGCTGATCCTAGGACAGTAAACTGGGGTGATTAGAGGGTGAAATATAGTCGGTTACACGGTGGCTGGTTTTTTAGTCCATATCGATCTTCCATGTATCCTCTACGACCGAACTGTTAGAACGCCGATGCGAGTATTCGGTGGCACGTTACGACGCCATTACCTAATCTGCACGGACACTGGGCCAGGATGATTTGTTAGGCGGACGGAATATCGATTTCGGTTTCGGAGGACTATAATTGTACAACAGTACATCATTACGTCAGAACAGACCAATTCCCCCTAGTACATATATCTTTCCACGTTACAAAAGGTCAAATGGTCCTGCGTTATAAGTCGCCAAATGGTAATTGCCTGCGTGAACAGTCTGGCCAACAAAATTACATTTGTATGTTTACCATAAGCTTACTGAATGCCATCTCGGAGATTACGTAGCCACAGTGGTAGTTATACCTTACATTAACTCAGAGAAAGCAATGGTAGTCAATATAATTTATATCACAGTCTAACACGAGATCTACACAACGGGGAAAAACGCTGACTAATTGGTAGGTATATTCTGCATGGTACTGATTTCTTGAAGCAAAAAACCCGCTGACTTATTAGGTTAAGACTTACGTGATCTCCTTAATTATTTATGTCTAAGGTTTGACTTGAGTCTGTTTTGAAATACATTATGTCGGGGCATTTGAACTAGTCGTCGTTTATATGGGGCAAATGCTGTTTAACAGAGTATATTATGAAGCTTACCCATGTAATAAGGTTGTGACGTATATCCACACGCTTGTTGTACCTCGGAACTGTCCCATCCGTTCGGGTAGATCCCCACGCCGGCTCCAATCAGAAGGCCTGTAACGAAAAATAAACGTATTTAACTTAATAATCGTCTAAGCAGGTACAGAGCGTTGACACATTAATACTGTGGCAGCTGATTCAATTTCATCTATGAAACGCAGATGGAATAGGGATACGTACTATATTTCATTAATATTTTTCATGGTTTGTTGCCTGTCGATGATAGCGGCTAATGACTGATATGTAGGCAGGGACGAGATTACGTTTCTTTACCTTAGATATGTCAATAACATTAAGAAGATAGTGGAAATGCCTTAAAAATAGTACCCCGATGTGCCCCTGGAGTATCGAGGATGACTTACAGATTGAGGTCGCCAACAACTTCACATTACTTTCATGAACGCTTAATATAAAGATTTATATTTTGGATTTATTGTTGACTAAATGGAAAAACTACATATTATAGCTCCAAATAATTCCAAAGGGATGGCCTTCAATAGCATCAAAAACGGAACTATTTTGGTCCTTTTCAAACAATATTTCCAATGAGGGACTTCAATGCTTTTAAAAAAATATCACACTTTGTTTGGATCAAGTAGAAGTTGTCTTCATAAATATCGGAACATTTCAAGTAGTCCAATAAGAATATTGTAACAGTGTATTCGACCATTACTTATCTTCTCTAGCTCCTGTTTTTAAAGTCATAACAATACCGATACGGATACTTAAAACGGCACCGCCAACCGCCTACAGATATATTTACAGTGGACATTTACTGTCAGTTGTTTTGTTTTTATTGCATATAAACAAAGATGTAACGTTCGCGTTACGATATACAAACATACCATTGAATCACTTCACAGCGAACTTTAACGATTATAAGACTACTCAAACCCTTGTTTAAATATCGGAAGCCACTATTCGCCACGACTGGGAGAGTTGATCGAGCTCTCCAAGACAGGTAGGGTTTCACGCAAATGTGTCTCGTGGCGAATGTTAAAACATAAAACGGAAGCTTATCGAAGACATTTATTGCATCTAGTGTAAAAATTTAAAATTATTGTATAAATTTTGTGAAATTTCTGGATAAACTAGTTTTAGATCTAATACTTAATGACCAATGATGGATCCCACTTGCTTCCACAATCTTCTTAGGTAGCCTTTCTATATGGACACAGATTAAAAACAATTTTTGGAAGAAACAGAATTTCATTAATAACTGTAACACCGGATATATGGTAACTTTCACACCGGTGATAGTTTCACGATATCGCGGAACATCAACTTGAGTCCGATAATTCGGCGAAATATTCAATCTGGGTAAATTATATTTGTAAGTAGGTTTGTAGTAGAATTGCGAAGGTTTAATTCGTCAAAATAGAATGCTCGTTTTCAGACAATATCGCGAAGTTTTTGACCCGCGAGACATTTGTGTATTAGGTTCATATTTATATGGCGGGTTGCTGGGTGTCAACCTAATAGTTTTCGCCCAAATCAATGGTCAACCTAATAGTTTTCGCCCAAATCAATGGTCATCGTAGTTATGACCCTTGACCATTACCTAAACACCGTAACAACATACCCTACATGGATGTCTGACCACACATAATAATCCTTTAAGCCTAGGGTTTATCTCCCTATCTCTTGGACAAATCTCCTAACAGATAACAGGTTTGGTAAAATGTGACGTCAGATTCCTGCTATGAAATCTCCGAGATATTACATAGACCGCTATTCTTACCATATATATATAGACCCTTCACAAACACCGAAAACTTAATATCACAATCCAAACGAGTGGGGGTGTTGTTATTGTTTTTGAAAACGTTATTTACTTGCACGTATTTGGTATACCGAAACATTATACCGGACATCATATCGGAACTAGAAATGGGTATAAAACACATGTCACGTGAAAACACTAAAAAAAGTGCCTGTACACCAAACAGGACCCTGGTAAGGTGTTACAACGATCGGGGAATGCCAACTTTCTCAGAACCTCAAAATATGATATCAACCTATGCTTTATGTAAGGCACCGACTTCGCTTCCTAGAGAATATTACAGTGAGAACATAGCAAGGATAACAACTAGCTGAAAATATTGGTACATGTAGATATTGGTTGGTTTATCTTATATAATTGTCACGGTTAACAATCACAAAGATATAGGGAACAGAGTCTACATAAACAGTGTAATAAAATGAAGTGTTATGCTTGTCAGAATCTAAACTAAAGAATCACCCATTTTCACAAAACGCTTTACATTGGCCTTGTCGCTTTATAAACAGTTTGGGTGTGTCAAATATACTAACACAAAACAAATTGGGCGTTTGTTAAGATTTAAACACCGATTGACCTCCGAACATGTATTGAACTTTATATATTCCAACATTCTTTACAATTATATACGGTGCCGACGATCACCTCCTGTTTTGGTAGCTCGTCCATCAAGTTAAAAGTTGTCAGTCATATTTGACATGTTTAATGTGGTAGAATTAAACAGTTAACATAAACGTCAGTAAAACGGTTATGTGTATACAGGAGATCGCTGAGTCAGATGAACCATTAGATGACAAATCGTAACCATATAGATTACATTTTATATAGAAAAACATCGTTTAGTATAAATGACTTTCGAATCATAATTTATATAGAAAATACATTTTAGCTTGAATGCTTTTAGATTCGTAATTATATAGAAAATACATTTTAGTTTGATTTTAGTGTAAATGACTTTTGATTCGTAATCATATAGAAAATACATTTTAGTATGAAAAACTTTCGATTCAAAATTATATAGAAAACACATTTTATAATGAATTACGTTCGATTCGTAATTTGATATAAATTATATATTATATCAAGGAAACTGTTGAAGTAGAACATTCATATTTATAAATGAACTTATTACAGCTTCGTCGTGTTTTAGCAGTTGAAATGGATGTGATTTAACATTGCTATGCAAGAATGTGTGCCGGCTGTTGTTAATGGAAGTCTGGTTTATGAAACTAGCAGATATATACCACATTTTTCAAGAATTTTAGATTACGGGCATATCTGTCTGATTAACCTGGTCTATGCTTTCCAGCATTGAAATCCAACTCTGGAATACAATAATCATAGCTAAGTATATCGCAGTATTATTTGATTCGCTTTCTAACCATCTAAGAGTGTTTCACTGTTTGATAATAGTTCTCGATATACTGTTAGTGTTGTATAATTTCACAAACATTTGATTGGTTGATATTTTTAGCCTTGATTCAAACTTTATTTCTCTATCGGTCATTTCTTTAATATCACAATGACAAGTGGCTTTGGAAATAATGTCATAAATGTCACTCTTTCCGTATAACAAATTACAGGTATTAGTGACTTTTATGCTAAATCTGATAAGATATATTTAATATGTAAACTCGCGGTTTCAAGATGCATGCCACCCTTGAGAAAAGAAACAAAGGCGTCACGGGTTTTTGAATTGAACCCTTAGCTATTTCTTCCTCAAATGTTGTAACTTAGCAATTTCTTCCTCAAATGTTGTAACTCATAACGCATTTAAATTAAATATATCAAGATACTACTCGCATTTTGCTTAAATCGTGACACGTGCATTTGTTGATATTACAAAATGAAGACAAAATCCTTGCTAGTTTATTTGGCAGCCAACTTTTAATTCCCTAGCTGTCGAAACTTGGATTAGGAAGGTAGAGATGTTTAGATGAGATGCAAGCACAAGGCTAATGCAGACACAGAAAAAAAGGTGTGCGAAGTGTGTATGAGTCATTTTAATCTACTCGTATGATGCTAAATCGATTAAAATCATCTTAACAGAAATAGACATAAAGCGAGAAGTTGGCATCCGACTTCACAACGAGGTTGTAATGTTAATAGTGTTATTATGAGAGAATGTTTATATGTCGAGCATTCATAATTGACTACCAGGTCTGTTCAGTGAAATGTGTCATATCAACGTTATACAACACTATACAAGCACTGTAGGTAAATGTTATAACAGGAAGGTTAATTCAATGCATCAAGTTTAACGTTCAATCTAAAAGTACACTGTAACATGACAATTAAGTTAATTTAAGTCCACATATAATATACACAGTTCATCAGAAAAGTCATGATCGTAAATTCATAAGGATATCAAATAATATTTCTTTTGTGACATGTGTTCTTTTCTTTGATGTGAATGATATGATATACAGTTGCACAAATGTTTCGATTTATCTGTCAAATTTTGACAACTAAATCTGCACTTGCATCATATGTAATGGTGTACTGGCAATCTATAGTAGCACCTGCTGCTCTCGCCACCTGTCTATCAATGTAAATACAGTCCAGAAATCCATAACTTTGAATTGAATAAAATCTGGATATGTCTATTTGGGAACCCATGTAGCTAGTGATCACAGCGTCGATGGTTGGGTGACCGGTTGATTTTAAAAGCGTTAAGGTCATATAAGGACGGCCTCCCCTGTGTGTGTTGCGTGTGTCGAAGTCTACAAGTTATTGGTGGCTGGTTTAAAAATAGGAATCCTTTTATGTTTATAATGCTATCTCACTGAACTATACCTAACAGCACACAACCAACCCGGTCACATTTCACTGACAACAGTTAAACCAGTCGTCCATCTCCATTTATGCTGTGCGCTAAGCAGAAACTACTACTTTCACAGACTATCGCGTGTCTCCGTCAGGGGACGTTGTAAAGCAGCCAGTGTAGGCGAATTATTCTTGTTTAATTTGCTCTATGTTGTAATGTTTCTCAAGTATTCTATTCTTGCAAACGGACTTTTGACTTTGTGTTATTCCAGCGATAATATTATCTTCAAACGAGACTGTAATAATCTTTTGTACACGATGCATATTATTTTAAAAACTGATGTACTTTTTACATCAATGAAACAACAATGGATTTTCATTTTTAATAATCACTCAAATACCATAATGATAATGATCACACATTGTTGTTGTTCTCTATTGTATAAACGAAAATACGAGTTTGTGTTTTTCTCTCTTCTTTCTAAATATTTCAATCTGTTTGGGTTATGTTGTTCGATACCTTTTGTAGAATGCTTCACGGAGATATTACAATACATGTATCCTCTATTACACGGGGAAACACTATGACATACAACAGCCTTCTAAAACAGACGACCCCAGCACTCACTACGTGCTTAGACCGTCCTAAACTGACCAAACATGTTGGAAGGCAATATAAAAGCAAATCATTCAAACTATTTTGGTAGAGCATAACTAAGTATTGGTGAAAACATGACAGACTATCATCGATAGCCTTGCAATATATGTATAAAACTAACTATATTTTGAGGAAGTAGAGGCCAATTTATGTCACATCAAAGGTTCGTGTGCACTGCATGATAAATCCCATGGTTTTACTAATGAACTACAATGAAATTTTCACGAATTTAAATCAACTAATATGCACAAAACAAAGACTTTAACTTATGCACATGACCACACAAGAAAACGTAGAAGCTTGTTAAGGAAGTCTTGTCGGCAAGAATCCATACATTTTCTATCGTGGCGTTGTGTAAGAGGTATCGATTTTGTGGAAGTGAATGTTGAGGACATCTGTTACATTTTTATTAAAAGCTAAATTAAATACGTTTTCACAGAAAGTTTGCCTGATCAGATTGTATATATGGCCATGCCCGCACTCAATCTCCTCGTTGTTTGATGAATCACATCGCCCTGGGCAGGATGAGCCCTCATAGAAATAAGGAAATGTTGTCTTTCCAAATATAGAGAATCCGACAATGTTACGGAGAGTTGCATATATATAGGACGCTTTAAAAGATGTAAAATTTTATTGTATTAGTATTTGTCTTAGGACGGTCATGTTTTCAAAATGCTGTCAATGCCTCCTGCATTATCTGTCGAAGCCTACTCTCATTATTTCACACACACAAGTGGATAAGTTGTATAACTTAAAACTGTGGTTGTGAAGAAATGTTCGTTGTTTAAAGCAACTACAAACAGTAAATAACGAATACTGATTTCTACATTAATGTAAGCATTGTTACTAGACTACCAACAAATATCTATACATGTTTTAAAACATCATACTATGAAATAATATGCAGAATATTTCACGACATAGTATGTGTTTTGCGATCAAACGCGGTATATCCAAACACGGTAAAATTCTCACACTTCTTTCCTATGGAAATTTTGGCGATGTCGTCTATTCAATTATTAACCAACGGTTTTTATTCCATTAAGTCTATTCCATTAAGATTTCCTTTATTTTGTATCTACTCTACGTATCCTACAGACACACGAGTAAATGATAGCGGACAGTATACCTGTACTGACCTACATACACAAACATAGGCCTACAACAAACTCCCTGTAATCACAATTCTAATCAATGCCTTCAACCCAAATCAATTAACTTAAAAACGCAATGAATATTAAATGTTATTTACTGATTTTATCAGATCTATCTGTCCAATTCGATGATAAATATATATTAAATGACATGGTTTTTTTTCTCGGGAGTGAATATTCCATTAGTTTACTAACGTATAATCATTGGCAGTTTAATGGCAAATCTATGTTTACTGCCTATGAATTCGGTGGGTTTTTTTCTGGAACACTCCCGTCCGTTTGTGTTACATACATACAAGTAACATTACGTGGCAATATAGTTTGGTTGAATACGAAATTCACATAATGGTTACAGCTAATATCAGGCCTGTTCATGCTTGTATGTTGTTGTAAAGTACTTGTTTTGAATGCACATGCATCTTACATTTATTAACAGTAATTACTCTTGTTCAGAGCATTAAGGGATTTGGACGACTGGTTCGCCCGTTGTCAGTATAATTAGTGTTTTAGCGGAATGGTACAGTGATAAGAAGGGCAAGAGTTTTACTATACAAGAAGACATAACATGAATATACCGCTGTCTCCTACATGTAAAATACGCACTACGCGCTTCATACAAACTATACACCGCATACATGGGAGGCCGTCCTTAAAAAACAAAGTCTTGGAGAGTATGATACAGATAATACCAAAAATGGGCTAGAATTTCCACCATTCCACTATACGTAATACATTGAATATAAGAAACATCCATGTTGTTAATAGCATGTATAATAAATTAACCAACCAAAACATCATAACCATTTAGACCTATATATTTTGTATTAGTCCCTTGCGTTATGTCTGTTCATCCGGTTTAATCTTATACCAATAGTAGACTTAAATAGATGTCTTCTTTTTCAGTAAAGTAGTAATTTTTTAAAAATATATTTAAGGGGAATCGGTCTGTTACACGTACCGTACACACAATTATTATTATTTCATAGCAGAAATGACAATATATGATATATCTATATGTATATGTTTCATCTAGAGAATGAAAGAAATTATAAATATATTCAGACCTTAGATGTACAAATGTATGTTCATACACCATACACTTAAAGTCGCCATTCACTTTGAAGCTACCTTATATACAATCTTACACATATGAGGACTTATAAAAGTAGACTATACCGGCAATATATTGAGAAAGTTTACCGTAATCCAACCGTAGATATATCTTGTTAGTGGTAACAGAGACCTTGGGTTACCTGGGAATTGTTTACGACCTAGTTTTACCTGTAAGGTATGTGACATGTACAACTTCTCTGACAAGATGAAACTGACGATAAACAATACCGGGATCACAGGTGGGCAAGCCTAAGTGACAAAGTGTCGCTTCAATTGCCTGGTTACTTTGTACTGGTGATAAGACAGTGTGGTCGGATACCACCGGGGTCCTACATGTCATGTACCAATACACATTATTACATTTTCTGGGGTGGTGACTGGGGACAGAGGGGCTAGAACTACATTGATCCCTTTAATACAGAGTTGAGACGGGACTTCCTCGACATACCACGGATGTTGGTGGGGGATATTTGTCCCACAAATGTATGGGTGAATCAGGCATAGACGGGACCACCAGACCTTACTAATTAAGTTATTGATGAATTTTTCTCAGCAGAATTCTTATACCCCTAATTTGAAACTAATTAGAATCGGATATGCCAAAGAGACAAACATATTATTCCAATTTCATAATGTTTTTGAATATTCTAGAGACTGATGGCTAGTCGAATTGATGTTCTTAGATGAAATTTCAGAGCAGATATCGATGCTTCATCGCATGTAAAACTGTCATTGAAAACACTGAAAATGAGGTTGTATTCGATATTTGATACGTATACAATTATAACAAGTTTGGTGGGGATGACATACATGTCGCCCCACCCTGATCACGGATATCACGACATGTAGAACTTGATACCCTGATCTGTTTGTAGTCGGTACATTGCACTATTATGACCATGGTCGGGTACCCGTAAATTACATTAACGAATCTAAAAACGAGACTCGGATAAGATGATACTTCCGGTCACGTTTGTTTGTTCGTTATACAATATATAGTAACATAGAACATATTTAATTAACAGAAATACACAATGTTAATCTTGGATTTCACGTATTAGTGTTGTGAAGAAGAAAGGCTGTTCACAAAAATGAAACAATGTGAATTAAAAATGAATAAAACAAAAAACAAATCCATTTTTGAGATACATGTACATTTTGACTGTAGAAGCGACTGGTCACCAATAACAGAATACCCAGTTAAATCAGGATTATGTCAACAGCATGAGTAAGTAGTCCAAATTAGTAGGAGAAGTGATCAAGCTATCTCCGGACAAAATCCAATTACCGGGAATCCGAGATTACCTTAATTTTCTTGGTGGCTTGAAAAGAAATCAGTCTTGTCGATAATTTGTACTCGGCGTATATAATCTTATTAGCAACATATACGACCCAATTGGGACTTCTCGCGGAATGACCAGCGCGTCAGATTCAGACAGACAATATTCCGCTCCAGCAACATTGCTCAATAGAATTCTCTAGGTAGCAATGTCAATATGTAATAGCATATGTGGACAAAGACCACAGACTAATTGCTTTTTTAGCGATAACTCAGAAATCCACATACGATTCTATCATTTCCTTAAAACTTTTTTAGAAAAAAAAAAAAAAATACAATGCATTTGAACATGGATATGGTGATGCATACAGAACGTTATGATTGTAAGTAGTGGAATGTTTTGTCTCCCGTCATGACGCCATGCGCAATGACTGGAGCTGCAATCAACTCCACGCAAATCGAAATAAGTGTGAAAGAAGATGATTAAAAATATCGATCTAACATATTAAAATCGATATTTTAATCATACGTTATGAAACCGCAATGTTTCTTAACGTCTTGCAATGTGAGCATACGGTATTGCATATGATAAGTTAACATCCATCCCTTTTACAGATATTACGTTTTCTTTCTATCCATTGAAGATTTCTCTGACACTGTCTGCGATAATTTAGTATCCGTTCCCATACCTCTAAGTTGCAATTAAGCCACATTTATGGAGTATGTTGTTGGCATGTATAATCATAAGTTTATTCTTACTTTGCGAAAACTGAAGCTTGGTTTTAAGAGATTAAAGTCATCTCGAAGTATTATCAAGGAAATATGATTACAATGACTTCTATAGGCTATGTCGATATCCGAATTCGTGTGCTTAAGATTAGTGTATTATGGTATTAAAACATAAACAGTTTGATAGTATTTGTACATTAACTTTCGGATTCCCTATCATGATGTGAAAGTCCTCGAGCGTGTGAAAAAAACTCAAATCGAGAAGAATTCAGACGGAATGAATAAAAACTTGAATTGTTTTATCAAATATAGCTAATTTAGGGAAACACAAGCACGTGTACCACGATACGGTAGATAGTCGTTACCATGCGGCGTCCAGCCAGAGAAACCGAACACGTGTTACTAATTAGAGTTTTATTGACCTATATATCTACTTACCAGACAAAAGTAAAAACACGTGTGTTAAGTTTTAATGGGGACACGGAAATAACTGGGAAATGTCCAATAACAACAGAGCAGTGCCAACAACCGATCGAGTGGAATTAACGAATACCTGTCATATCGGCAAAGCATATATATATATATGCATTACACAGTTCCACACGCCATCTGCAATAATTAACGGCAAAGTCGGCAATGCAATTGCCACTCAGTCGGATTATTCATCGTTTCGAAAAAGAAAACAGTACAATCTGGTTGAGGATTTCGACAATATCACTCTAAACTGTTCAAAAACAACTTCAATTTCCGGAATGTGTCCTTTATACCGATAAAGGGAGAGTAGTTGAGACGTTACAGCAATTAGAAGTCATTTTCTGAAGTTCAAATGTTGATATATATGTACAGTTATCAGGTTGAAAAAATGTAACAATTTAGATTATATAAATATCTTCCCGGCTACATAATCCTACCTCCGCTCCCCCTTTTCTCAATTTTGGGCGGGCTAGCAGTGCTTATGATGAATGAGACAGGTGTAACTATATTCTGGCAGGTCGGCAGGTATGAAGAGCCGTTAATCTGCTAGTTTCCGCGGTGAGAGTACGCGAACCTTATGAAAACATGGAAAGCCTAACCTCCTGAGCGGAGGAACAGGTGTGAGGCTGGTATAGAACTGGTGTATCGTAATTATCATCATCGACTGTCGGAGTGTAATATCGTGGAAAGTCTGGAATCAGTTCCTGTTGGCAATGTGTCGGATGCTCATTACAGTAGACTGAAAAGGTGTTTAGTTATTGGATTTTAGGCCATGGGCTAGGAGGGTCCCACATGCACCCCCCCCCAAACCTCCGAACCAATATTTTTCTGAACCCTTATGACCCACTGATCACAAATCCAAATGTTAACATTGCATAAGTTGGGATGAACTTCCGGTTATGACGTCATCAAGATGGCCGCCATCTCGAATTTCACTAAAAATTGAAAAATAGTCATAACATTAACATTTTTCAACCGAAGTAGACAAATGAGGTATCAAAAAAAAAAAAATACAATATATGTAGTGATTTCTACGCAGGAAATGAAAAAAAACGGATTTAAAGCTCAAAAATGGTGATTTTTCAGCAAATTTTTCATATTTTGTTTGACGCAGCAAAAATGTTTCCCAACAACAATCTATTATTTCTAATAAGTTTTTTGACCACTTATCAATCAGTTTAAACAACAACAACAACAAAAACCAATGTTAACATTGTATAGGTTCCGGTTATGACGTTATCAAGATGGCCACCATCTCGAATTTCACTAAAAAATGAAGAATAGTCCTAACACTGATATTTTTCAACTAAAGTAGACAAATGTGGTATCAAAATGACCACAATAGAACGACAAATACATATCAGGACCAAATAATCCAATATGTGTAGTGATTTGTGCGGAAGAAATAAATAAAATAATCTTTTAAGCTCAAAAATGGTGATTTTTCAGCAAATTTTTCATACTTGGCTTGACGCAGCAGAAATGTTTCCCAACAACAAATTATTACTCGTAATCAGTTATTTAAACTCCTATCAATCAGTAAATTCAAAAACAACATCAAAAATATATAGAAATGCAAAAAAAAAGAATTATTGTTATACCCTCAATTTTGTAGATTAGCATCGTCTCAAAAATAACACAACACCTACTGATAGCGTAACAAATGTAACCTAAGCTAAGCCTGTGTTTCCGTTAATATCATTAACAGTTCCCAAAGTGTTTGTGTTTTTGATAATGAGCACATTCATTGTTTATTTCCTGTGCATAGCATAAGCAAAATGTCAGATGGTTACTACAATGTCACTAAATAATATGTCTTTCACTGGTTCTTAATGATAACCATTATCATTGTGCGTGCTTTCTCGCCTCACTGACCTATCCACTGAAGAGACTCGGCATATCTGGTAGCTGGTACATGCAGTCCGAATCAGAGTACTCGAGATATCAGTATCCAATTCGTCGAAAGCCAGATCGACGTTTTCGATACCGATGAGCTTATGTGACACTGCATTACCAGTGTTGTTCTAGCCTTTTATGACCCATCCATGACCAGAGTTCATATCAGAAACAACAGGTTCAGAGATGTGGGATCTCTTTCAGATTCTAACATATCGTATGTATATGCTGTTTCAGACTTCTCCGGCATAATGGAAATTACACCAGATGCACATTCTTCCAATGGTGGAATTGGTTCTCCTTAGCACATAACTCCATAATTTGTATGAAGTACTATTCATCAATCTTGTGGACACTCGTGCAACCATAAATGGCACAGGTGATATCATTGAGGTCATTAATGAGGGCATAAATGTTAAATGTTTTTCATTGGTCTGACTTTCCCCACTCCGTGTAAGGTGCTGGTTGTGTCACATCTGGTATATGCGCAAAGAGACCATTGAAGACTCTCCAGTAAAAAGTTCTCTAAAGTGCTTTCCAGACTTGGCAAAGAGTGAAACTTCACTGCAGACCTCATTTATGACCTCAAAGAATCCGCCTGTGCCACCTATGGTCACTGAGGTTCACAAGAATGAGGAATTGTGCTTCATACGAATTAAGGAGAACCAACTCAACCCCCCGCAGAATGTTGATCTGGTGTCTTTTCCATCATGCCGGGGAAGTCTGGAACATAATATAAGATATGTGAATCTAGGTGAAACTAGGTTGGAAACAGGAAGAGCTCCCACATCACTGAAGCCGATGTTTCTGATCTTAACTCTGACCATGGACAGTTGACAAGTTAGAACCACGATGGTAACCCGGTAATGTAATGTCACATCAGGTCACCGAGGTCGAAGACGACACTCTGGCGAGAAAGCACGCACAACGAAAATGATTAGCATTAAGAACTAGTGAAAGAAATATGTGACACTGTAGTAACCATCTTATATTTCCTTGCGTTATACACAGGAAATAAACAATGGATGTGCTCATTCTAAAAGACACCATATGTTTCGAAAAGTGTCATGGTATTTACGGAACTTTAATTTGATACCCTATAGCTATTAGTTAGCGTTTTGCTGTAATAATTCAGTTTGAGAGGCTACTAGTCTACAAAATTTCGAACATGAAAATGGATTATTTTGAAGTCCCACTTAGATATTCAGCCAACTTTAAATTCAAATTTGTTAAGATATAAATCGTCAATAGCCAATGTTATATTCAGGAAATTCCAAGACACCAGGAAACTGTAGTGTTAGCGGTTTGGAAAAAATAACAATCATGTGCCGCATCCGGTGATGTTTTGTAAACCAAATGATGGTATAACATTTCTCTTTTGCATTTCTATATATTTTTGTTGTTGTTGTTTTAACAGATTGATAAGAGGTCAAATAACTGATTGTGAATAATAATTTGTTGTTGGGAAACAATTTTGCTGCGTCAAGCCAAATATGAAAAAATGCTGAAAAATTACCATTTTTGAGCTTAAAATATTTTTTTTTTTTTCATTTCCTGCGTTCAAATCACTATATATATTGGATTATTTGGTCCTGACATGTATTTGTTGTTCTATTGTGGTCATTTTGATACCTCATTTGTCTACTTCGGTTGAAAAATGTCAATGTTATGACTATTTTTGATTTTTCAGTGAAATTCGAGATGGTGGCCATCTTGATGACGTCATAACCGGACCTTATACGATGTTAACATTGGTTTTGGTTGTTTTTGTTGCTTAAACTGATTGACAAGTGGTCAAAAAACTTATTAGAAATAATAGATTGCTGTTGGGAAACATTTTTGCTGCGTCAAACAAAATATGAAAAATTTGCTGAAAAATCACCATTTTTGAGCTTTAAATCCGATTTTTTCATTTCCTGCATAAAAATCATCACATATATTCGATTTTTTGGTCCTGATATGTATTTTTGTTGTTCTATTGTGGTCATTTTGATACCTCATTTGTCTACTTCGGTTGAAAAATGTCAATGTTATGACTATTTTTCAATTTTTAGTGAAATTCGAGATGGCGGCCATCTTGATGACGTCATAACCGGAAGTTCATCCCAACTTATGCAATGTTAACATTTGGATTTGTGATCAGTGGGTCATAAGGGTTCAGAAAAATATTGGTTCGGAGGTTTGGGGGGGGGGGGGGGGGGTGCATGTGGGACCCTCCTAGCCCATGGCCTATTTAGAATGGCACAAATTAAAGTACTAGTATACTTTTATCGTATGTAACGTGGGTAATAGGTACAATGTACGATGAAGTTGTCCGAAAACATGGACCATCCATTTACATAGGATATTTTTATTCATTTATTTGTTTCGTAAATTTCAGCATTGCTCATGAATCATGTACTTGATCTAGATTTGACTTTAATTGTACAACACGTTACGTCGTTACAGCAGTGAACGCTCACTGCTCCGGACTGCCTGGTGATATTCGTCTTGTCTGTATACTTTCTGATTTTATCAATTTGTCTATCAATAATCCAAATCATTTTACTGCTGTGTCCGTATTCGTTATAATTAGACCAATGACGCTTCTACGGCCAATCAATACCACCTCCAGAATGCTTGAATGATTATGATAAAGTGATGATATTGAGTCTCTGTGATACGACGTGATGAGGTAATACAGGGATCGCCATGGTAACCTTGTTATATACCCGACAACAATAGTTGACCGCATAGTTGCGGATATGGCGAAGTGAAACCGGGTGTGCCTAATAGCATCATTTCCGGCAGGAAGGCATTCGAACATGCCGTCACATAATTTGTGACATAAACACCTGGGACATTATCTACCGCAGCTTGTGTTACGTTGAAAATCCTCTAATATGGCAATGTATCGTCATTTAAAACAAGGGAAAGACACTGAAGCCGTATAAATTGTACAATGTAACCATTCCTCGCGTGAGCCCCGGCCAAACCAACCACAGTCCTCACGCGAGGTCTGGTCAAATTGCAGTCTCAGCACGAAGTTTGGTCGGTCCGAGACCAATTATGGCGTGTAACGTCTACATTAGAGGACGATTCGGCTACATCCGTAATAGTTCGCACGCGATACACACTCATGACCACAGTATAAAATCTCCTTCTGTATGTGTGAGGATACCAATTATACCAGTCCAACATGTATCTTTATTTCTAATGCACAATAAAATTTGAACTTTTCATTATGTGTCTGTTGTTGGAGGCTAATCGTGCTCATTTTACACCAGGATACCTCCCATGTTAGACTCGAGCTCCGATATCATTTTAAAGACATGCGATATCAGTCATTATATCACATATCACAAAGCATGTCGCCTGTCGACGGTTGTCTCAGAAAAAATTCATATTATTATTTACAAAGTGAAACCGTAATCTACACCCGGTTCGCGTGTTGTAACAAGGAAAATGACAGGCTGTCTATCAAATTAATAGTCATGGTGGCCAAGTAAACAATACCGAGAAAGGCAATAATTTCCGGATATACGTGTACGAAGAAGAAATCTGATATCAACGACAGGCAACTTATTACAAAAAACAAGCTCCAGATGTTGTCGAATGTCAGTCAGTACATATATATCGATTGTATGATATATATACGGAGATCTATTGATGTTGCTGATGTTTGAAGCATTCTCCGTTATTCCCAATAATTACATTAGCACGTCCATATAAAGCGATGCACATGTAGATATCACTGACCTACATTGACACCCCAACAGACACAGCCTTTCAGGAGAGTACGATCTGAAGTTCCACTGTAGAGGCCTTGTCTAATCAAAATACAAAGGTTAGCATGACCATACGTTTCTTTGTAAAGCGTTAAAACATAATAATCTTTTGCCTAGATTATCATTAATTCCTTAGCCTCTTTGAATCTACAACTAAAAGACACTTATCATATTAAGTTTGGGTGTGTATACAGAAGGCTAGCCTCTGTAACTCATGTCGCCATCTTAATGACGTCATTACTGGCAACTATTGAGTGAACAAATTTTATGAAGAATTATACGTCATTTAAAGTAGAACGAAAACATAAAGCTTAGTTAAACGAAATTTATCGGTTTTCAGTATCCCCAGGATAATCAACAATGGTTCAGTTTGTACATTTAGATGGATTTGTTTTATTAAGAACTAAGGTATGTGATTCTGGTTCACCAGGTCCTCGTGATTCACGTTCAAGTTTAAATTGTTATAACCATGCGGAGACAGATTGATGACTTGTTTTATCCAATGATTGCCTTATAAACGCCGGTCTCTACCATTACCGGGATACCGAGTGACATAATTACTGGGTAAGGTGAAGTTTATAGGAAAGTGCTCGCAAAGGTGCTTTCCGTATTCTTACATGTAATAATTTCCTACATAGGAAGGCGTTCGCCAAGGGGCCGTTCGTAATCTTACCATCTCCAAGTTATACATGTAAATACAAAATAGATTCTGATAGAGTATAAACAGGTGTCGGAAAGCAGGGTGTATATATTTTCAGTTTATATGTATACTTTTACGATGAATCAATTTATTGAACATTATGTTTTAACTGAGTTAATTTCGCTGAACTGTTCTTTATAATTTTCGTCATATTTGAAACTAAATCTATATATACCAGCTAATACAACACAGTGAATCCAACGGCTAAAGTACATTGTAATAAAACCATCATATTTACTGCTCTGAATTGTGACGCCTTTATGTTCGTAGAACTGTAGATAAAGCAGTAAATCGGAGGATAAACGGCTTGTATACAGAAAATGCGACTCAATGAGATAACGTATACGTAGTCATGAAAAAAGAAAGTTTAAAATGAATTCGATCAAGTTTCAGAAGAATAACATCAAAGCGAATATCGTGTGCGAATCAAGCGATCGACTTAGGATTGTTTTTTTTTCCTGAGATCGAGCATCTTTTTTAAGACTTTCTCATTGATCAGACAGGTTTTTTTTTATATGCGTGCATTGGTTAAGACTGTGTGACTGTACATGTTTATCTCGAAGTAATATCGTTCTGCCTGCCTTGTTTATGTGTATGTCGTAAACTCTCAGTGTATTTAAATGTTTTGGTGAAGGAACATAAATATTTAACAAGTGATATCTACACAATGGGGAAAGGTTTGTGCCACCTTATCAGTTCTATTGTACTATTCACTATCCCGTTCAGACAAATGACGATTTTCCTGTACAATTCATAATAGGTTTGTATGCGAGAATAGGCCATACAATGGCGCTATACCTCACTGTATTCATCCGCGCACGGCCACCACTAAACACCAATTATATCAACATTCAATAAAACAGTTTATCACAAATCAGCGACAATTTCAGTCATTTCTCACCGTGGAGGGATATTATGGCCTTCAAGGAATTCATTTCACCAAATAGAGCGAAAATGTGACTGTTATAACACGGCTATGTAAACCATGACTTGGCAGTTACACATCGATATACATACTGGTACAAATACATCTGCTGTATCTGATCAGTCCAGGTTCGTGCACATAACTTGAAATAGGGATTTCTGAAATACCTCAAGCGAATATGCCGCAGTGTCTTATCAATGCAAATAGAAAGGGACATCCTTAATATAAATGACGTTAGCTGTTGATAGGAGGTTAAGCATTACAAAACCAAACCAAAGTTAGCATTCATTGTACAATGTACATTGTATTAAGCATAGTAGCGAAATGTACTTTTCAACTGGGTAGACATAATGTTTTAAAATGAGATTAGGCTAACTACACTGATAATGTATGATGATGTTGCCTTACGTGTAACAATAACTACCTTTCCATTTATGGTATGCTGTTCGGTCTTTGACGATGTATTTCAGTGATACAGCAGTGGTAAAGTCCCATTATTTAAAAGAAACACAAAACGGATTACCACAGCGTCCCAAAACATACAAATATTCTCACAAGCAACGCTTTCACACAGAGGAAAACTTTCTTAAAATGACTATGGCTGTTATGAGATGCATCACAACATAGGAATGGTGATATTTGTTTATTCTATATATAAAGCGTTACAACAGTGGCGAAATTTCCCTTCTACAAAATCGTTGCTTTATCCATCGAAACGTATATAGTGATCATGGTATAAAATACCAAACGGCCATACACATGTATAACAAGCAGCATTTAGTTCGGACGTACATTATCAGTTCATTTAACCGTAGTCGAATGGCAATGATTACTGACATCTGACATTTAACAATTACTCTTCATAATTTGTCATGGGACAATGGTTTCATTATTTACGGTAGAAAAGTGACGGTGCTTTGCCCGACTCTGGGTTAAATATACACAAAGGCGATCGCTAAGCACCCTATATACAAAACGTTGGTAAAATCTGGACTTAAAAAACATTTGTTTGTGTATCCGATAAACGATATAAAGTCTATCAACACTCTAACATTTACATAAACCAACAGCCCCTTGGGTCTAGATCTCATACGGCGATGAGTGTTTTTTTGTCGCTTTATCTGATATATCGTTAATAGCTTAGAATGAAAGAATTTTAGGTCACATAATTATCACTTCCGGTTGAGAAGACAAGCCAAAATCTTATCCTGGATTTAGATATTATCGATGATCATGAGGATCAAGACTACATAGTTAATATACGGTACTGTAGAGATGTTCTCTCTCGGTGTTATTATTCTATGTCGCCCTGAAATGAGCTTGGTTCAGATAATAATATTCCTAAAACGATTTGAGGCTCGCTTCAAAATTGAACGAAAATGAGGACAACTCATTAGGGACTAGCTGAATACGTTATCTCTAGGGGAGTTCGAACGATGTCTGTGTTATTGTAGCTATTATATCTCTAATGTGCTATTCATTTTTTTATGTCCAACGAGACTTTGCACTTCATGAATACTTTTGGTAAAGTTATTTGGACTTCATCGAATATCTTTATAAAGTGATGAGGTAATCTGCAAGCTTAATCAAGAGTTACAGTTTAACTCAGAGACACAGGGTTTTGTTAGTTTAACATCCTATTTACAGCCAGGGCCAGGTTTGTTGGTGGAGAAAAAACACCGACCAGTACCTGGCAAGCGCCCCACTTGGGATTGGAACCCGCGACCAAGAGGTAGAGGGTTTGTGGTCATATGTCTAAACTCGTCCACCGTGGCCCCACTCAGGCACAACACGAATATACCACAGCATCTCCCGATATAATCTTCACTTTGCATACATGAGAGGCCGTCATTAGATGGTCCATGTTATCATTAGGACGTTTATCCAGTAAACAAACAACCTAAATAAGGTTTTAAAAGTGAAAGGACCAACAGAAACCCACTACATCTGGTACTAAGATTGCCGCCATTCTGACGAAATATCGTTCGGTCTCCGTACACAGACGGTGAAGACGATAAGGGCCATAATAAAAGACATGTGAAGCAGAAAGAGACACGCGAATCAATTTTGTCACAAGCTCGGGTCCTCCAGCTGTGTGGTTTCACAGCTTGACTGTCAGTCGTCGAGCGCCAGTATGGTGTGCTCTTTTGATTTAGTTCGATATGTCCCGGTGATTGGTAATGATGCCATTTTAATTCAATTTTTCTGGATGAGTCAGTACCATCACACGTGTTCCGATATAAACGGGTCTGCTGTAACGGTATGACTGATGACTAGGCAGGAAGGACAAAAATAATCTCGAACCATTATCGTAGAAGGAATGTTGTGTGGCATGATTTCTGAATAGTTCACTTTTACTCCCAATGGATATCGAGTCATTGTATTTCTGTCACTGAAAGTCATATATTGTTGCCACCAGATATATCGATTCGGACGCTACAACAATAAAATAACATATGCAGCGTTGTAAATTGAGCAAATTCACTACAGAGTACAATATGATACAAACTAAACATTGGAATAATTTCGTTTATTTATTTTTATTGCATTCTAAACTATTAGTCTATCAAAGTGTTGCGCTCACGCCAATATTGTTCACTGATTGGTTGGCCAATCTAAAAAGTTTTTCAAACTGATCGTCGCCGAGCTGTGTGGGATATCAAATGAATCCAAACTATTTACCGTTACAAGTTTTGCTAAATAATAAGCGGTATCGCTCTATCAGGGTACATGTGGTATGAAAACCAGTTTGACACGACTACTTTTATACCCGTCTATTCATCCAATACTGATAACTGAGTACACTTAAAAAATGACCACTAACTTCCTTTGAAACGATAGCCGACATATAGGAGGCATCTGCAGAACCATTTAAAAGACAACATTTTATCTCTTAATTAATCTTGTATTGTCAGCTGAGCTTTATATTGTGATTTCTCAGAAGGTGAGGTTGCTGTTGGATCTGATCAAAGGGTTGTGATGAGCATGTTATTATATGTACATTGTGTACATACATGTTTAAATACTGTACTGAAACTTACTAATGAGGAACGCGGTTTTCCTTGACATACATGAGAGGGCGGGCGGTCAGGCGACAAATCTAATTTTGTAGACGGACATCGCGCGGTCAGTCTGACCAAATCGATTGGAGTCTGGATTATACAATTGTTTGAACAAATGTCGCAGAAACAGTGATAATATCTATAAGCTGAAACATTCGTGAGCTGGAGTAGATACCGAGCTCAATTTTAATGAGATATTATAAATGTTAATTTCTACAACAACACGCAACTCGGAAGATGACGTTAAGTATATCTCGATCCTATTTTCAGTTATGTTGGGTGACGTCCAATGGAAAAGCGTACATTTTGTACATGGACTATATAGAGTCCTTAACCTGGAGCGAAATCGATTCGGCGTCTCAGAATATAACCAAAGTCATACTCATTAAGTTCCGAATGTCATCTTAACTCAACAGTCCTATTATTCTTTGGAGAGTGTTTCGGTTCGCATTTAGATCCCTTTGCTTAAGTAACATAATGTTCAGGTTTTCTTGTTTTGTTGTAACGATTTCGTCTAAAAAAACGGGAATTACTTAACTTTATTTTGTTTGTATTAAATCAAGGTACTCTGCTGTTCCGGGAGATGCTATGCTTGCTTATGCCCATGGAGTATTTCGTCTGATTTATGATGTCAAGTGGATATGTGTTATCTTTCACTAACCATAAACCACAGGTTCTTATTTCCCATGTTCCGTTTTACTGATAGTAAATTCTTATTTAGATATACCCACATGCCTGGAATGGCGATATAGAACCATGGAGACAGCTGTAATAACCCCTGATACTCAGAGGAATGTCCGACTAACTGATATACACTAGATTTGGCTAATTATTTTACAGGTCAGTTATCATGGTTTGATATCAGCCGGTCATGTTGCCATTAATGATAGGAATATCGTCTTATTAAAGCCGTGAGAGGGAACTAATTAGAGGATAGTCGATCTTGTGGCATGGTATAAAGGATGTATACAGTTCCGAGAGTATAGCGCTGGGCACGTACACGCAAATATAAACCCCTTTTTATACAATACCCCGACTCCCCCGGACTCAAGAAATATAAGTTCTATGCACCTTGTTACAATATCTCACTCCCCCGGACTCAAGAAATATAAGTTCTATGCACCTTGTTACAATATCTCAACCCCCGGACGGGAAAATATTATAAAGCATATAGTATATATAATGCCAACTATGTGTACAATATTCCGATCTAGCGGAATGTCCTACGGCAATGTACCCCGTGAATCAACCCCGGACCGGGGATGTCATTATTATGCATATACTATATGGATACAATATCCCGGCCCCCGGATCACGAGACGACGTAACTTACCTGCGCACAGCTGCAGTATCCCGGCCACCCGGGCTATTGTCGGAGATACGATCCCTTGGATACACACAGCTAATATTGCAGTAAGGGACACTAGCATAGCCAGACCACACCCCACTCCGATCGTCAGGGTCCCGATCTGCCAGGACAAACTAGGAATGTCTCCAAAAGTCGAGTAACGTCCGCACTGTTCGACCATCACTAGAGATCCAAACTCGTTCATTTTAGGGTAATTACATCTCCGAAACACTCCAAAGTACACAGGGGTTTCTCCCATATAGCCCCTCAACCAGAATGGCATGTAAAATCCCACACTACCCGCTAGGGCGGCTAATAGAGAGGAAAACGCCCAGAACACCCCCACCCCGGAGAGACCCGCCATCTTCGTTACGGACGCTACACCCTATGTAACACTCGTCCTTAACAGAAAGTAAAACACGAGTAACGGCTATGCTCGGACGCTATTAGGTACGTCCGGATGGAACCTCACATATGAAAAACAGAAATATTACTTCAGTGATTTCGTACAAATATTATTGTCAATTTACACAAGTATGCTACTAATTCTTTGTATCGTGTAATACATTGTCTATTTCCTCCACAAAATCCTGCATTAAAACTTCATTATAGTATTTCACTAGCTAGTGGATTAACGAAGGCTCTCGCATACAAATATCGACGGTCGCACATTCTGACCGAGTTCTCACTAATAACAACAGTATATGTATTGTAAATACGACCACTATCGATGATTTCTTAACACTGATCTGTATAGCTGTGTAGATCCTCTCCAGAACGCGTGTACAGGGGAAATCTGTCAATGTAGCAGTAATCCAGAGGAAATGACGAAGAAAGTAAAAAAGACAAAGCGTGTTAGCCGACTAACCACCTTATACTGAGAACAACCAGTCTCCCTTTACACTAAGGAACAACCAGTCTCCGCAACTAAATCCACAACCGTCACGGTCCCTTGTCGCGCGAGGATATAACCCGCTCGGTCTTCGCTCTGTTTACATACTGGCACTTAGCTTTAGCCATGAATGAAGTCTTACAACTCAACCACGCTTACTCAATAGCGTTTGTGACTGATCACTCAAGCGAATAGAGGTCAAACGGGGTCAGAGGTTACGTCAAAATCCAGGTCAAATGGCTCTGCAGTTGAAGCGAAAACACTAACATTAACTACCACATGGCGTGTATGAGATAAATAAACTGACTCTAAGGTTTACATTTTATACAAAGAAGAAGCCACGGTATCAAGATAGTTCACATTTATTTGTAAACATGCTAGCGAGGAACAATCTGTATATTAGGTATTTGCGTGGAATAAGTACGCACGAGTTATTTCCCTTGCACGTAAAACAACCCAGCTGTGAAACACGTACTTTTTGTTATTTCTATGCGAACATATATATCTTAAGACAGATTTTCTAATTCCAACGCTAGTGTTTTTGATAAATAATCCACAGGTTAACTGACACCTCCGATACTGCTAATAAAACACTCGCTTTTGTTAAGTGCGCCTGGCGGATTTTACATGTAGTATCAATCCACTGAAGTTAATTGAAGTACCTGTAATATTACAGTTAATACACTAAATTACTACTTTGTTTCCATTTCTACTATTGATAAGACGGACAGTAATATATCTGACATACAGTTTCAACTTACCCTTAATATTAAGTTCTCCTTTGGACAGAAGAATCTTCCAAAAACGATAGAAAATTCGGACGACTAGTTATGAATTATTTACATGAAAATCAATAAATGTATAAGTATAAATCTGGTCTACCAACTGAGTTAAAGAAAGTATGCTCCGTCAGGTCCAGCAGAGACAAACGGTATTGCACACTACATGCATGTATAGGCCACACCGATCTGCTCCATTTAGTAATTTATGTAATAGAATGTCGTCACGTCCAGTGACGTTCTACACGATAAATTTCCATTTTGTTTTTTTTTAATTCTATAAGATTGAAGTAGATGTACCTGGGGAATGTTACAGGCACAGTAATAAACAACAGAATAATACAGGCAGCAGATTGAAATTTTAAAGATGCGTATGTAAATATTTTTGAACGATATAAAAACAACTCTGATTTATTCAATTTATTTTAATGGTTATCTATGTCTTATCCTTATAATTAAAGTCTCAGTAAGGAATAAACAAGACCCGAAAGCTGAAACACAAGCTCCTAGAGTGACCGCTCCAATCCAGGATCCAGTGATGTCATGAATCACACCTGCAACACATACATCAATAACTTCATGGGTCCAATACGTCATTGCCAAGTTATATCTTTTATTAAATGACAACAAGTTTCCACCATCGTAAGGTCTATGATAAATGTCCCTATCAAGCTGATTTTAGGCATACGGCTACATGTACATGTTACATATATGTACCAAGTAGGACCGAGGCTTTGTATTATGTAGGGAATCTGTTAAATTGTGTGTTGAAATTAGGTTAACTTTGTAAAAGTGTCTGAATTCCGTTAAAACATTAATTGTTGTTAACAGACAGGACTAGATTCGTCAATGTGACGTTCAGTTACAACTCAACACAAAGAATGTGACGAAGGGAAGTAACTCTCGGTCACATTCATACTTTTCTCGTGTATTGAGGGAAATATATATCTGCCTTCTCTGGCACGTATAACTTAAGTGCGTCTTAACGTGGGTCGGATTGGGTGTGTACAAGGGGATAACACTGTAGTATATAATTGTCGACCATGCCGTTTAGAAATGCGATTCAGTTTTTTTTTTCACTCTTCGGCTAATCAACGAATCTCAAAATGAAATTCTGTGTCAATTGGTAAATTTTTCTAAAAAATTCTTTCGATAGTGGATTTTTGGATCTTCTGTCTTCCTTGAGTAACTTTCAGAACGTGATTCCAGCTGATAATTAATTCTCGATTAACTCAAGAATTATTAGTTAAATGAGATACAAAGTATTATGATCAGTTATTTTAACTACAGTTGCTATAGCTATATCGTGGTTGATACAAATTTAGGAATTCAATTTTATTGAGTAAACAAGCGAAACGATGATGGAGTTTTATTTCTACTGTATTAAAGACAATGTGATATATAAAAGATATCCATTAAATAATAACTATGTATTTGTTTTGTTTACTTGACAATTTATATACTTGGGGCTGCTAAACAGTCTTCTGTACCGGCTAATTATAATTAGACCTTTACAATGTTGGTTTTAAATATCTTAAGACTTTGTTTTTTTCTATCATTACAATATTTCAGTTTTTAAATTTGATTGTATATAAATTTATGATTAAAACAAAAAAATATTTTTGAAGCAAGACAGCTTTGTCAATTAAAACTATTGTCATGTGGTCTCATTAAGAAATTACATGTATCTTTAGATATTCAAACTTAACTATACGCAAAACCGTTTGAAAGATACAGTGTACATATGTAGCTACATTTATTCTAGCTAGATTATAAAGTTTACCTGAAATTTACATAGTACAACGAATGTATATTATATAAATATCTGGTTTTACGTACGTTCATCCAGGTATTCACATCCTTTTCTATACTAGGTCTTTTGGACTAGTATATATGTATACCTGAGCCAGGATATTAGTTAAATTGTCAGAGCGGCGAATTACACATACAATATATATATACTGTAGGTATATATACTCTACGTACATGTTATATGATGTATTTTATGTGTATGGATAAATACTTAAACAGATCTACAATTCATATTGTCAAGAGACATTTTAATCATACATATATATGACACTTTCCATTATTTTATGTTCATGCTATCACTTTTAGTTAACAAATTTATTTAATCTTCTAATAAATGTACACAACTTAATATAGATTTCATGTTTATATACTGTATAATATATATATAGAGATCGCCCAAACTGTCAATACAATGAATAAATCAAAATTAAATATATATATCAATCAAAATATATTTCAAATGTTATGATGAAATATTACATGTGTTGAAACATATGTTTAAACAGAAATTAATTATTAGATTTAGATATCGCTAAATTGACAGTACAAGCCAATTAGACTCATCAACACGGCCCGTGTATGGATCGATTTCGCAAATTTGATTTACCAATCGTCCCGATCGCACAGCTGTGCGGTGTGCGATACGAACTGCACAGATGTGCGCACTCAGTTTTTGTAACGCTGTGCGGTCACACAACTGTAGTTTGACACCCTACAGGACAGATACGTGTTTATTACTTACAATACGGAGGTACGCAACTTACCTGCTAATACTGGATTTATCAGGAGAGCGAATGAGACGAAGATTGCGGCGAATCCCCAGGAACTGGACAGCTTTTCGGGTCCGAATTTATCAGATAGCACAGCTAACTGACAACCCGTGTAGCCCCCGGTAAATATTCCAAGTAACACGACAACCAAACACAATCCTACAAATGAGCCCACGTGAGGGACGATAAACCCAATCAGTGCAAACAAAGTTAGATTAATATGATAAACTGTTTGGCGTTTGACGAATCCAAAGTCGGCTAGCCAACCGAATAGGATCCGGCCAATGAGATCAGTTATACCTAGGATTGACACTACAATTGCGCCTTGTTCATCACTCACACCCCTTTCGTTGGCTACAGACGGCAATATGTTGTACAGTGTATGTTGTCCCATTACTCCGGTAAACAACACAATCACAAATATAATGTAACTTGGGGTTTTCAATAAACTCCACTCTAGAACTGATTTTATCCTTGTATTACCAGAATCCATAGATACAGGGGTATGCGTTTGTAAAACGTCGTGAACATGGAGAGAAGGGAATGATTCCAAACTACTAAACAATAGATCCTTTTTGTTCGATGTAAAATGTTTATTACTTTGTGTAAGTGATACCGATCTTGATCTCATGTCACCATCGACCAATGTATTTCCTGTACACGGCAGGGAAGTAGTTGACCGGTGTTGATCCTCATCATTTCGTTTTAAATCAATCAGAAATTTGTTCCGAACATTTTTTGAATGCATATATACCTGCTTGTACAAAGAATTTTGTTCATTTTCCAAACAATATTCAATCGAACCACTGTCCCTTGTTACCATACCATTACTTTTCTCATCTTTTACACTGGTGTGGGTATCCTCGGCGTTGTTCAGTAATGGACATGCTTTATCATTGTCTATATTGCCTATCCGTTCCTCCTCAACGTTTCTATGCTTTCTACCCTTACTTGTGTTGAACAACCTCCAGTAGGACGGTGGACGATATAGAGAACAAAAAATACATGTGTGTAACATGAAGGCTCCAAGAAGGAGAAGACAACCTCCAAGACCGTAATAGTTGATGAGATATCTGATAATGGGCGGTAATGCAAATGACCCTGCTCCTGACCCGGATACGGAAAGTCCACTAGCAAGTGCACGCCGCTTCCGGAAATGAAATCCTTGGAAAGTGAGGGACGGCGACAAACACAATCCCAACCCAATGCCTGAAATAAAGAAATCCCAGAAAATGTACATGGGTTTTCAGTAAAATAAATCAAACAACTTTTTCTAAAATTATGTTGACATCAGGTCAGGGTTGATTCGATTATTTTCATAATCTAATAATCTCCGCTAATCTCCCCGGCCTCAATATTTCAGATCGAGACGACATTAGCAGTTCTGAATTCCAAATGTAATGTCAACAAAGTAATTGCAAATCAGTTGAAACCGATTACAGGTAAGCCTCATAAATGGTAAGCCTTTCTGTCAGATTTTTTTTTTCATTTCGGAATATTTTATTGTGATTTCTATCAGATGTTCAATATAGTTCTATCGATTGACGAATCGGGCACTGGTAGAAAAATAGTGACCGATCGTGATTTTGACAATGTAACTGTCTTACTGACGGGTCGTCATGGAATTTCCCTATATTTTATTTGTTTGTTTGTTTATTAACGTCCTATTAACAGCTATGGTCATGTAAGGACGGCCTCCCATGTATGCGGTGTGTTGCGTGTATGTTGTGCCAGGTGAGTGTACTGGGAGACTGCGGTATGTTCGTGTTGTGTCTTCTTGTATAGTGGAACTGTTGCCCTTTTTATAGTGCTATATCACTGAAGCATGCCGCTGAAGACACCAAGCAACATACCCCACCCGGTCACATTATACTGACAACGGGCGAACCAGTCGTCCCACTCCCTGTATGCTGAACGCTAAGCAGGAGCAGAAACTACCACTTTTATAGACTTTGGTGCGTCTCGGCCAGGGGACAGAACCCAGAGCCTTCCTCACAGGGGCGAACGCTCAACTCAAGGCCAAAAGTGAAGCGGTGCCAAGGTAGGCATTAGGAAAGATAAAGTCAGTTAGGAAGAAGAGAAAAGATAAGATCCTAAATTTAGTCGCCTTCTACGATCATGCATTATGGGCAGCAGGTACAATTCTAACGCTCTACCTGCAGGGCCATATTTTATAGTTACTTAAGAAAACAATACATATATCCCCATATATCCGGTGCGTTGCGTCTGTGTTGCATGTTATAGGAAATTGTGTTTTATTTGTGTTGTCATCTTGTATAGAGAAAATTTTGTAGTGCTACTCCACTGAATCATGCTACTGAAGATATCAAACAAGCACACCCCAACCGGCCACAATTATACAGACAACGGGCAAACCAGTCGTCCCACTCCCCTGATACAGAACGCTAAGTATGAGCAGAAACTTTCACTTTTATAGACTATGGTGTGTCTTGGCAATGGACAGAACCCATATCCTGCCTCATAGGGGCGAACATTCAATAGAAGGCCAAGAAGAGAACAGATAAGAGCCTAAATTTAGTCACCTTATACGATCATGCAATAGGGGCAGCAGGTAAAATTCTAATGCCCGCGTCACACTGACCCGATTTTGTTGTCCGATGGCTATATAAGGATTGGATTTCGTTTTTATATTAACCATGCTTGTATGGAGCAATTCCTCTAAGAGTATTTTCAATATGGGGCGCGTTACGAAATCCAATCCCTATATTTACACTCACACGACTTTTTATTTATATTCTATGCAATAAAATAGGCATTTGAAAGTGACGTAATTATTCAATAAAAGTTGGTCAAAAGTGGGAGGAGCTTACTCAATTGAACAGCTTGATGACGCTTCGCGTAAGGTAGAATTATTCATCCGCGACGACAAAAAAGTTCAATATTTTAGTGTAAAATAAACATGACAAACAAAGTAAATTTCAGAGATAATTTTATTTAGTCAGATCAGAACTTTAAATATGTATTCATTTTTTCTGAAAGTAAATATATAGCGTAATAACATAAAGAATTTGAACACGGCCACATGTGTGAACTCGGTGACCGTTATTGTGCAGCGAGGCGAAGCTGACGCACGCTTACACACTTGAGTTTGCCGAAGTTGTCAAAACACCGATTTTCAAGTAGCTCAATGTGTTTGAGATGTCGTCTGACTTGACGATATTACATCCTTTGGAGCCATGTGATTATATAATCTACGCTTAGATCCATATCGCCATCGATAGATGAAACAAATTCACTTGTGTTCGATGGATACAATGTATTTGTGGTGACGCGTAACTGTCAACACGTGGATTATTAGCGGTGCATGTTTTATAATACACATGATTAAATTCTCAAAGAACAAAGACAAGAGGATATGTTTATAACCGACCAATCGTAGGACGAACATAGGCACAGAGGTAATGTTTACATATAACACCCATCATTTAAAAAAAAAATGAAAGCACGTCCCCCTGTCGGGATATTTTTCCGTTTCTTTATACAACTGTTAATTTAAAAATTGTTTGAATCATATATAAATATAAAACATGTATATATTGTTTACATTTTCCCAAAATTCTATGAAAAACAACAATATACACGTAATGTTGCGTCAAAATGTAAACAAAGCCATGTGTTTCTTTTTGAAAAAGTAGTCCTTTTACGTTGCACAGAACATTTTCATACGCAAGTTCAAAGTTCAATGTTACAATGCAGTTATGGTAAACAAAATCGGCTAGTATTAGCGTATAGTGACCAAGCCTAGCTAGTGTAAATATATGAATATAGAATTTTTTATTCTGGGGGAAATTGTCCTGAACATGAACTTATCCGACGTTTTCACCGAAGTGATAGGCGTAGTGGATGAAAATACGATGTCTAAAGAAGGCCACACGATTATATCTGAACCAAACATGAACTCAACGCGAAATGTGTTTTTATAAGAATATAGATACGAAGACTAAACAAATGGCACACGAATGCTGCGTGATGGCGACGTGCTTACGAAGGCAACACGATGCCCTCCGTCCTGGAAAGTAAAAGCAAACATTATAGTAAAATGTAATAAAATATCATTAAAGTTCAACCGAATAGATTGTTGTTGCAGATTTCCACGACGCCTTAAAATTAAAGTTGGTATAATTTGAAATTATATTAAATTCATATGTTTCTTGATTGAGTACTGACAATGAATAGATCACAATTTTGCTTCAGAAATGGTATTTGATATTACTGATCCATGCAAATTGTTTTTAGGTAGACATTCTCCAACTGGCTGGTCTGGGAGAATTATATCGACACCGATTTTCAGATAGTCTCCAAGGTTCACAAATGCAGGGATCAATGGAGGCGTGAATGTCATACGAAGGACAAGATCAACACTCGAAATCCACACAAAAATGAACTATTGCTACGATTTTGGCGTAACGTACGAAACCTTAAAAACTTCCTCGTCGGTCATACGATGGCTAAAGATGCCCTCACGAATGGCCCGATATGCTTGATTGCTTGTGTTTTTTGTTTGTTTGTTTGTTTGATTAATTAACGTCCTATTAACAGCTATGGTCATGTAAGGACGGCCTCCCATGTATGCGGTGTGTTGCGTGTATGTTGTGCGAGGTGCGTGTTTCGGGAGACTGCGGTATATTCATGTTGTGTCTTCTTGTATAGTGGAACTGTTGCCCTTTTTATAGTGCTATATCACTGAAGCATGCCGCTGAAGACACCAAGCAACACACCCCACCCGGTCACATTATACTGACAACGGGTGAACCAGTCGTCCCACTCCCTTTTTGCTGAGCGCTAAGCAGGAGCAGAAACTACCACTTTTACAGACTTTGGTGTGTCTCGGCCAGGGGACAGAACCCAGAGCCTTCCTCACAGGGGCGAACGCTCAACTCAAGGCCAAAAGTGAGGCGGTGCCAAGGGAGGCATTAGGAAGGATAAAGTCAGTTAGGAAGAAGAGAAAAGATAAGATCCTAAATTTAGTCGCCTTTTACGATCTAACGCCCTACCTACGGTCCATCGACAACTACGGTCATTTAGGGCCTCACGATCAGCGCCGACTTGAACATTATCGTTTTCGTTTGTCCATTATGTTAATATCGGGATAGTGTGACGCCAGCATAACACCCTACCTGTAGGACAGTTCTTTTTATAGTTCTATCCCACTGACGCCGAAGATACCAAACAAACCCAATCTGAAATACAGATTCTTATTAACACTGCGTTGGATAAGAGGATCTGACTACAACGAATTAAGGGTCATATTCAGGTGACCTTTGGAAATCGCCAATCAAATTGCTACTGCCAGAATCTTGAATGTGACTGTAAGGGAACGAAATGTTTTGAAAAAGCTGTCAAAATATTTCCGTGTACGAAGTCATATCGCCCAGACAGCACAACAAACCTTATTGTATATGTATACTGGGACGAAATGGCGTTGTCAATTGATGTTGTAATGTGTAGAAAATGCAATGGATCTGAAGCACATTTGGTACAAAGGTCATCCGAACATGACCCCTTATGGGATGTTGTCAGATCCTTTATTGGACGGAGTGGCTATAAGGATCTGTATTTTAAATCAGATTAAAACAAACCCCACCCGGATCACATTATACTGACAACGGGCAAAACCTGTCGTGCCATACCCCTTATGCTGAGCGCTAAGCAGGAGCAGAACCCAGAGCCTTCTTAATATGGGTAAGCGCTCAACAGAATGTAAGGAGCAATCTAATCGGATAAATGAAAGAAGAATGGCGATCTCAAATACCGGGATTTTTTATGTTAAAGAGGAAACGACATGTATGTACCATTACGTTTTGAATAGTTTTAAAATGGAAATTAAATGTAGTTGTTCGTAAATATACTGGATATTACCTTCGCTTAGTGTTTAAACTAGAATAAATAATTTTATCTCCAGTGGATTAATAAAAATGACATTATTTCCACAAAAATATATTAAATGATGACACTCTTCCTACAACTACAAGAGGATTACTGTTGGATATATGCATGTTTTTATGTAATGAAAATTAATATTTATGAAATACATAACTGTATTATATGGACAATATTGATAAATGCTTGTGCTGTATGCACATAATTCACGACTTCTATTTAGGAGGTACTGTAATATATATACTGTGCAGCCCGCTTATGATCGTACTATTTGTTTTGTTTGTTTATTCTCACGTCCTATTAACAACCAGGGTCATGTAAGGATGGCCTGCCTTGTATGCAGTTTGAGGTGCGTGTGTGAAGTGTGAGATGTGTGTTTTGGGATACTGCGGTATGTTCGTGTTATGTCTTCTTGTATAGTGGAACTGTTGTCCTTTTTATAGTGCTACATCACTGAAGCATGCCGCCGAAGACACTAAGCAACACATCCCACCCGGTCACATTATACTGACAACGGGAGAACCAGTCGTCCAACTCCCTGTACGCTGAGCGCTAAGCAGGAGCAGAAACTACCACTTTTTTAGACTATGCCTCATAGTGGCGAACGCTCAACACAAGACTAAAAGTGAGGCGGTGCCAAGGGAGGCTTTAGGAAGGATAAAGTCAGTTAGGAAGATGAGAAAAGATAAGATCCTAAATTTAGTCGCCTTTTACGATCATGCAATGGGGTCAGCAGGTACAATTCTAACGCCCTACCTGCAGGGCAGGTTTTGATCGTACTGGGGCTCTGATAATGTATAGAAAATACTTACCACACATTACTCCGTACGTTACATATAACGCTGGCACTGATTGGATAAATGAGGTGCAAACAAGACCAATGGCAGCCAACACCCCACCCACAAACACCACCAGTCTATGTGTGAACCGCTCACTAAGAGCATTCGCCACTGGACCTGTAATAGATAGTACCAATCAAATCAGTTCAGATTCAAAAATAACGCAATTAGATGCATTGTTATTTTCACTTCAGTAATACATTGAAAACTATCAGGTTTAATGAATTCAGTTATGACAAGTCACAGTCACGGTCAAATTAAAATAAGTTTGATACCTTACAATGTATGGTTACAACACACAAGTGTGTTAATATGATTTTCTATTGTGTCATTTGTTCAAAGTCTATGGTTTGGTTTTATTATATTGATGTCCAATTAACAGCCAGGATCATTTTAGCAAGGCCTCCCGTGGATGTGGTGTCAAAAATCATGTTTAAAAGTGAAAGATTGATATAAGTAGGAATAGATAAGCTTGTATGGGTAATATATAGACCTATAAAACGTTTATGTATTATCAGCTTCTGTTCATGCTGCTCAGTTTTCAATTGAAACCTATCAGAATGGTAGATAACATAATAACATGCACTAACACAATGGGATTGCGAAGAAAGTTCCTGTAAAGTAGTATTACCCCGTAAAAGTACACCGATGTGGTTGATGTAGTGCCCTATTCTTAATTCTAACGCAATCTGGATATTACAAAAAGTACACGTACATATTAGTAGGGCTTGTTTGTAGGGTGGGCGAACTTTTCTTTGTAGGTATTACTTTTGATTTGAGGTACTGAAGATTTAGCGCGGTAAGATTGATAACCTTAGCAACAAAGACCTGCCACAAAATAGCTTTTAGTCTACAAATGTTCATAACATAAATTACAAAAACGTACGGTCATACGAAAATTACAGAAAAGAATTAGATTTTGATTCGTTGACAATTCGTCAAGTTAACAGCGTGCCTGACCTAATACCTCTAACACCAACGGCTCCGTCTGGGAAGTTCAAATTCAAGACACTAAGATCACGAAAAAATCAAATAAATTGTCCAATCTGATTAATAACCACTCTGCATTGTATCGTGTGTTCCGCAATATAGACGTTATTGCAGTATCATTTACATATAGCAACTGGTCCTATTTATTTGTCTATATTTTGTCTTATTTTTGCCACCGATTAATAAATATAAAATCGAAATATTCCACATTGCAGGACAGTGAGAGTTTATTTTAGTTTTAGGCATTCCTACCCATCGACAGATGAAAGAATCCTGCGAGACATTGTGGACCAATCAGAACGCTCGCTGGTACATTGAACCGACGGGAAAGTTCCACCAAAATGACTCCAAAGGATTTCAAAGTCCCAACCACCAAGGCACAAACACCAAAACAACCTGGAATATATGATATTCTTCTTTCTGATAGGAATTCAATTTTGTATCCATTTTACAGTGGCACATTGAGCTGTTGTGAAAACACAGAAAAAAATGCCGAATCAATAAAAAATATTTTTGTTAACCATTGCTTTTTACATAATGGTATACACGATGTATGTAGGTCAACCATTTCCTGCAGCATCTGTACGATTTGTTTGTTTGATTAAATTAACATCATATTAACAGTCAGGGGCAGTTAAGGACGGACTCCTATTTGCACGGCATGTTGCGTGTTTAACGTGCGCGAAAGTTGTTATTTATCAACTTAAGCGAATCGATTACAGAGCTCCATTAATTTGTTTCGGTACATTAAGGTTGAAAAAAAGTATTAGCTTTGCTGCATATTAATAAATATTGGTTCCGCTTCGCGTATCAGTAAATAAGTAACAACGTAAATACAGAATTAAAAGTATTTGCTTAGATATATGACCCAGTTATCTACATTACAACAAGCAATTTATGCCGGCTTTAAATTACCGCCCCTGGTGGCAAAATCATGTGAAGATTTATTTATCCTTAGATGTATATTTTCGTCAAGAAATGAACTCATTTTGCTAATTATGTTAGTTACATTTTGTGAGTGACCGAATACTGAACAAATATTTGGTATCAAAACATCGGACTCGGCTTCGCCACTCTCGATGCAATTAGACCTACTATTTTTTAGTATTAGGTCGCTAACAAATGCATAACGACTGTATCTGGGTCAGGCAATGTTTTTTTTATTAATTAAGTTTTCTATTAACAGCCAGGGTCACGAGACCAGGCAATGAGCACCTCAGGTTAGACAAAAATGTTAAAAGTTTCTCAACTGTTTGGGATACAGTAAAGGTACACCAAACCCACTAAAAAGTCCACCGAATCCCACTATGGCAAACCTCGTTTTCGATTCAAATCCAAAATCGCCGCCATAACCATACGTTCAATGTTGGTAAAAGGCGTATTGTTGGAACTGATTGGCCATGGAATATACTTGAGACATCAATTTCAGGATAGGCAATCATTTGGTAGCAACTGTAAAGCCGTTTGATTCCATTATTAGGTCATCTTCCTACTAAAGTATAGGATAGTCCTTGTTCGTTCGTAGTTGTGCGTTGTGAATTATCTTTTCCTTGTAAAATGATAACATATATACATGTAATATGACTGAAGATAATGCCTTAAAGGGCGCAGCCAGATGTATTAATAACTATTAATTATGCAATGTGAAAAGAGTGCATTTCATGGAAATAACGGAGCCAAATGTTTATTTTATTTTCATTCATTTATTCATACTGTTTCCGTTGCCCTGATCCCCTTGTGAGAGATTGCATTTTAGGAACATATGTTCCATTTCTGGTCAGCTGATAGGGATAGTCTATTATTTGAACACCACACTATACTAATAAATAGCTGAACATAACAATGCTTTGTATTTGACTTGAGTTTTCTTAACGAATGCACTTTCAGTGTGATTGTTTCGTATTGTCCAATGTCAATCTGATTAAAATAAAGATTCTTACAACCACTCCGTTCAATAAAGAATCTGACAACATCCCATGAGGGGTCATGTTCGGATGACCTTTGTACCACGTGTACTTCAGATCCAGTGCATTTTTTACATATTTTCTTAGAAATAAATAAATACACGGCAATATCTGTAAATGAATATATATCCAAATTATTTAAATCTCCTAAATCGATAGCAATTTTCACATCATCGAATGACCTAATATGTTGTTACATTGTCAATTTATATTAAATAATGGGATATGTATTTCTTTTCGATTCTGGTATGTGATAGTGTCACCAGCGATAATGTTCACATTTTTTGTTTACATATGTATGAGTGTTACTACGCGAAATGTTTGTAGGTTGCCATCTTGTTACTGATGATGTTAAGGATAGGAACGATGACTCTTTCGTCTAAATCATGTAAGAATATATTCTACAAACGGAATGGTTCATATAAGATTATGTATTGTGTGTATAACTAACTATGCTTATAACGAAGTAATGTTTTTGGTGCACAGAGTTTCGAGTCTTACTGTACAACTATATTTAGATATCACATGAATAAGAATACAAGATTCTTGTCCGAAGTAGAATAAACATCCATAAAAAACCATCATAAATGTTTAAAATTAACCTAGTACAATACAACACCAAATACAATTACAAAAAAGGGTGGTACATTACTGAACACAGCAACGAACAATGTGACACATTACCGAACATGATTGAAATGTCATACGTTACCAAATACGGTGGCGAAGGCCCAGCCATGATCTATTGGCAGATGGCTATAGTCGGTTATATTTTCCTGATCCTCTCCCGGCACCTCATCCGCCACGTGACTGTCACGGTCCGATTTGTATGTATCCCTCATTTTAACAGTAGTATAAGAAAACAAATTGCAACGATTAAGTTGAAAATGACATTGACGCTACGTTCGCTTGTAGGTCGTCTTATCTCGAATTTATCTGTGAAGGTAAATTCCGTATATTAGAAACAAAAGCTCGTGTCGTTTATGAAGAGAACATGCCATACAAATGTTTGTATGCAATAATTGTACACTACACAGCTAGGCACATCTGGTTATGTGAAATATTTCTGTTGTAATTGTAATTTTAATGTAGATAACTGCCGACTTAAGTGAGTGTCGTATATGATTAAGCTTCTGTCCTGCTTACAGTATGTAATAAAACAGTATTTATTACAACTGTGTACTGCAACGCATAAGTCTGGCTTAACAGCTAAGCATTCAATGTTCATATCTCGATCAAGATATTTAGATTTTTCATATTTTTGACATCATATATTAATTGGATTGGCAACAGAAGGTCATTTAAATATTCGATTCCACGGTAATAAAACAGCGACCAACTGGTGTACACGACAACTAATTAACACAGCCCTGGCGGAAGTAGTCTAGTTTCAGTAGGTTGTCAGATGCTATATAAAAAAAAATATTTTTACTACGCTACGTGATCTCGTCAACATAGTAAAGTTTGCAACGGTAAAAGGAAGTGGAAGCAAACAGGAATATTGGTTTGATTATTTACGTCCTATTGACAGTTAGGGTCATTTCTAAGACGGCCTTCCGTTTGTGCTGTGTTGCTGTGGTATATCCGTTTTGTGTCTCATGTGTAGTGGAACTCTTGTCCCTTTTATTGCGCTATCTTACTGAGCATGCCGCAAAAATACCCTACTAGTCACATTATACTGACAACGAGTAAAACAGTCGTCCCACTCCCTTTATGTTAAGCGCTATCGGGGATAAATCGCATCAACCCAATAACGTTAAAACCTGTTTAAGTTACTCAAAATCGCATATATGCGTATGTATCAACAGCAATTTATTTTTCACCATACCTGACAGGGTTATCCCGCGGTTGCTAGGGAGATCACTATATATCTTGTTCACTTTTCATGAATAGTTTTGATCCATCAAACTTGATTAAAGGTGACACAAACTCGCCTCTGGGTGTATGTATAACATACCAGTATTGCTTGTTTTATTCCAACCGAATTGAAGTAAGTCACTGACAAAATTGTTGACTTGGTATTGATTGTTCCATGTCCGGATTTATCATAAATTAATATCTATGTTTGATATAAGATTGATACAAAAGTCAAACGTTCAAAGCTTCAATGATTTTAATAGGGTTTGTTTTATGATAGAATCAAAACCAGCTTGTATTTAAATACGTGTCAGGTTAATACATATAACACACGTGCCATATAGTATAGTTTTAGTCTAAATGTTCTGAAATAGCGTAATAAAGTCGCAAATAATTATGAAATAAGATCTAGATAATACAAATGGTTGACAGTTTCTGATTTATTATAAAGTTATATAGAAAAGATATATGGGGAATGGGTTTTCGAGGATTGGAAGGGATTTTGGGGGAAAGGAAGGGTATAGGGGGATTGGTTTTTGGGGGAATGGGAGGGATTTTTGTTTTTGGGGGTGGGGGAGGAAGGGAGGGAAGAGATTTTGGGGAAAGGGGAGGGGACGTGTTTTACCCTGCGAATATTATCATTGTAGAGGCTTAGCTCTGTTTGCAACTAGATATGTGTGTAAAATATGAGGTCTCTGCAATTAATGCTCTTATTGATACAATTTAAATTCGCATGGCAAACATGGGCTTTGTTGTATGTAGTTACCTTCATGTATATGTTAACTGGTTAATAGCTATACTTGTATATGGTATATAGATGTTCAAACCGTGTACCTATATATGAAGAAAAAAATATCAGACTCGTTCATATTACTGAACATTACAGTATCAAAAAAATTGTTTTAATTTGTGTCATATACATGTTATCTACGTTTGTACTTAATTATCGAAGGTTAGTAGACCAAATAGTTGCGCTTCAGTACACAGAAGATACGACCATACCAGTCTCCTAAATCACGCACCATGCACTTCACACATGCATGCAAGACACAACATACACGGGAGGCCGTCCTTAAATTACCTTGGCTGTTATCAGGACGTAAATAGAGTAAACCAATCCTTAAAAAGATAGCTCATAAGGTAAATTAATTACATTTAGATATCTTTAATCACTGATACTTTATATGATTGCTAATTTAGAATATTCTTGTACATTTGTGAAATACAACGCATTTGCACTTTTTGTATACATTTTTACTGAAAACAAACAAGGAAAGTTTCGATTTGTCGGTTCTTTTCGTGAAAAGACACTTAAGACATTTTGGAATGATGTGTTCATGAAATATGGCAACGGAAGGAGGCCATATTGTTGTTGGCGAGTAACACCGCTTTAGGGAATGGAGAAAAAAGAAAGAATATACCTGTGTTATGTATGACACGCAACACACCGCATACATGGGAGGCCGTCCTTACATGACCATAGCTGTTAATAGGACGTAAATAAATCAAACAAACAAACAAACAAACAAGTATGACACTAAATACATGTAGTTATGAGATAAGGGAGATAACTCCTATAGCTTTTTTATCAATACATCCTATAAAGGTCATATCATTAATCTAGGTTATAGAACTTTCTAGAATATAATCATGTATAAACAAATATGTTTGTAAACATGTTGATTTTAAGTAGAGATCTAGAATGATCTATTTCCAGAAAGTTATGTGTGTTTACTTGTTTACTGTTTTTAGTTAGATATTTCTAGAAGTAGAAGGTTCTCCAGTATTCTTGAATTAGGATTTAGCTATATATACTCCAGCTGCCCAAGGCTAATCAGAACTGTAATGAGACCTGTAATAAGACATATCAAGAATTGTACAGCGCCATATAAGATTCTATTGGGAGAGCTATTGTGACTTTATCTGTGGATTATTACAACACTTTGTGTGGATTTATTCATATTGCCTGGAACTTTACAAATCATCGGTGGACATTCAATTTCCTTGTGGATTTGTGATTATTGTGAATTTGAAACCTGGAAGGATCAAGGATTATACCAGGACATTCGCATACAGATAAGTTACACTTTAAATCATCGTATTACTCTTGTATCACCACCAATTACTTTAGATATCGTAAACCATCTCTGTATAATATTGTATATATAATTAAATTGTGTTTTGAATTTAGCTGCTGGTTTCTCCTTTCTGTTATTCGTTAATGTAACAGAATTGGGGGCTTGTCCGGGATCGATATTCAATTTGTGAAATCTAACTTTGAAAAATTAATTAAGAAATTTTCAAAATTTGTGTACAAACTTTGAGTTTACATTTGAAACCAACAGCTAGATGAATATGACTACTATGCAGGTAGATATAGAGGATGCCGGGAGCAAGTGTGATCTTTTGAGCAATCCTGTAGACTTTGATAGTGATGGAGTTGTTCCTAACAAGGGTACTTCTTTGTCTGACATGATGAGTAAATCATCTTTGTCTAGAGAGGAGCTTATAGTAGAACAGAAGAAAGATCCTGAAATCTCCTTATTGTGTAATCGGGCTTTGAGTGAGGAAGAGGCTGAGAAAGTCCCGGTTTGTTACTTCCGTCAGTCAGGTGTGTTGATGCGCAAGTGGCGCCCCCCTGATGTGTCTCCCGAGGAAGACCGGAAGGTTGTCAATCAAATAGTTGTCCCACCGAGGTATAGGCAAGATATTGTCTCATGACGTATCTATGGCAGGGCATTTAGGTGTGACCAAGACTTATAACAGGATCTTAGATCACTTCTTTTGGCCCAAGTTGAAACGGGATGTGGCTGATTTTTGTAGGTCTTGTCATACTTGTCAGGTGGTAGGGAAACCTAATCAGAAAATCCCTGTTGCACCTTTGCACCCCATTCCAGCATTTGAGGAACCATTTAGTAGAGTTATTATAGACTGTGTAGGTCCTCTACCCAAAACTAAGTCTGGGAATGAGTATCTTTTAACTATTATGTGTGCTTCCACACGCTTTCCTGAAGCCATTCCACTAAGAAATATTAAAGCCCCTAACATAGTCAAGGCTTTGGTTAAATTCTTTACATTGGTTGGTCTTCCAAAAGCTGTCCAATCGGACCAAGGTTCGAATTTCATGTCTGGTATTTTTCAACAAGTCATGTACCAGCTCCAGATCAAGCAATATAAGTCTAGTGCTTATCATCCAGAGTCTCAGGGTGCTTTAGAACGTTTTCATCAGACATTGAAGAATATGATGAGATCTTATTGTTTTGAAAACAAAAGAGATTGGAACGAAGGTATACACATGTTGTTGTTTGGCGTTAGAGAATCTATACAAGAATCTCTTGGCTTCAGTCCCTTTGAACTTGTGTTTGGACATACTGTACGTGGTCCTTTGAAAATTTTGAAAGACAAAATTTTGGACGAAGATTCTAAAGTGAATCTCTTAGAGTATGTGTCTAACTTTAAGCAAAGGTTGACAAGGGCATGTGAACTGGCAAAAGAAAATTTGGCCGTTTCCTCAAACCAAAATGAAAACATGGTATGATAAAGATGCCCGTGCAAGAAGTTTTGATCCAGGTGACAAAATTTTGGCTCTATTACCAATACCGGGTCAGCCTTTGCAAGCTAGATATTTTGGACCTTATGTTGTTGAGAAAAAGGTTGACGATGTTAACTACATTGTACAAACTCCAGGGAGGCGCAAGAAAACTCAATTATGTCATGTTAATATGCTTAAGAAATGTGTAGATAGAGAAAAGAGCAAGACCTCTTAACCTATTTCTACTTTGGCCTCTGTACCATCACAAAGTGAAAGTACAGCTGATATTTGTAAATTAGACTTAGATGGTGGTGTACAAGATGTAGGTTTAGACTGTGGTCTTAAGTTACGGAACTCAGATGTGCTCGCGAACTTGGACAAGAAACTAAGTCATCTATCGGAAAAAGAACGCAATGAACTTAAAGATTTGATACTTGAGTATGAACATTTGTTTCCGGATACACCAGACAAAACAGATGCTATCTATCACGACGTGGATGTAGGCGATGCGCCACCTGTCAAGCAACATCCTTACCGTGTCAATCCTTTGAAAGAAGAACACTTAAAGAAAGAAATTCAATACATGTTGGACAATGATATTATTGAACCAAGCAAAAGTGAATGGAGCTCTCCATGTGTTCTGGTACCAAAGCCAGACAAGACATACCGGTTCTGTACTGACTTCAGAAAAGTAAACTCTGTCAGTAAAACAGACTCTTATCCAATTCCAAGGATTGACTCGTGTATTGACAAAGATGGCAAAGCCAAGTACGTAAGCAAGTTTGACCTGTTGAAAGGATATTGGCAGGTGCCATTAACAGAAAGAGCTAAAGAAGTGTCGGCATTTGTAACTTCACAAGGTTTATACCAGTACAAAGTTATGCCGTTTGGTATGAAGAATGCCCCGGCAACATTTCAACGTCTTCTTAACAGCGTGATATCAGACCTGGAAGGCTGCGATGGATACATTGATGACGTCATCAACTACCACGACACGTGGGAAGACCATCTACGCGGGATTCGTGATTTCTTCGAAAGACTCACTACCATGAAATTGACTGTAAACTTATTGAAATGTGAATTTTGTCATGCAACTGTTGAATTCTTAGGCCATGTTGTAGGACAGGGGCAGGTTAAACCTGTTCAGGCCAAAGTAGAATCAATTATAGATTTTCCAGCTCCTGGAGGCAAGAGAGAGCTGATGAGGTTTCTTGGTATGGCTGGATACTACAGAAAATTTTGTCCAAATTTCTCTGTTATAGCAGCTCCACTAACTGCTTTGTTAAAGAAAAATGTCAAATTTGTCTGGTCAGACGAATGTAAGTCTGCCTTTGAGAAATTGAAAGCCATACTATCAAACTCACCAGTTCTGACTGCTCCAGATTTTAATAAACAGTTTAAACTGTTTGTTGACGCCAGTGATGTAGGTGTTGGTGCTGTTTTGATGCAAGAAGGTACTGAACAAATTGACCATCCAATTTGTTATTTCTCGAAAAAGTTTGACAAACACCAGAGAAATTATTCCACCATTGAGAAAGAATGTTTAGCATTGATTTTGGCCTTAAACCAATTTGATGTGTATCTATGCACTACAGTTGTGCCTGTGTTGGTCTTCACCGACCACAACCCTTTGACATTCATTGGGAAAATGAAAAACAAAAATCAAAGAATTCTCAGGTGGAGTTTGACTTTGCAAGAGTACAATCTTGACATCAAACATATCAAAGGGAAAGACAATATTCTAGCTGATGCTTTATCAAGGATTTAAATATTACTTGATATGTCAAGAAAGTTTCCTTTTCAAGAAAACTTTCTTTTCTTTAAGGGGGGTGTGTTATGTATGACACTAAATACATGTAGTTATGAGATAAGGGAGATAACTCCTATAGCTTTTTTATCAATACATCCTATAAAGGTCATATCATTAATCTAGGTTATAGAACTTTCTAGAATATAATCATGTATAAACAAATATGTTTGTAAACATGTTGATTTTAAGTAGAGATCTAGAATGATCTATTTCCAGAAAGTTATGTGTGTTTACTTGTTTACTGTTTTAGTTAGATATTTCTAGAAGTAGAAGGTTCTCCAGTATTCTTGAATTAGGATTTAGCTATACTCCAGCTGCCCAAGGCTAATCAGAACTGTAATGAGACCTGTAATAAGACATATCAAGAATTGTACAGCGCCATATAAGATTCTATTGGGAGAGCTATTGTGACTTTATCTGTGGATTATTACAACACTTTGTGTGGATTTATTCATATTGCCTGGAACTTTACAAATCATCGGTGGACATTCAATTTCCTTGTGGATTTGTGATTATTGTGAATTTGAAACCTGGAAGGATCAAGGATTATACCAGGACATTCGCATACAGATAAGTTACACTTTAAATCATCGTATTACTCTTGTATCACCACCAATTACTTTAGATATCGTAAACCATCTCTGTATAATATTGTATATATAATTAAATTGTGTTTTGAATTTAGCTGCTGGTTTCTCCTTTCTGTTATTCGTTAATGTAACACCTGTCTTGGCATTGAATGAGACATTGATCAAGCTGCTAAAACGAGACATTTTGACATATACATACGTCAGATCACGATGCCAAAATTATATTAAAATCACAGACAGAACTAATAGGGATTGAACAGTGGTTTGAATGCGTTAAAGGTGGTATGAACGCAACTTGATACGGAGATATTCAACGTAAGCGCTATATGTAGAATCATTGATGCCATGAAAGTATGTTATTATTTCTCATCCATATAACAGTGTAGATGAAGACACAACATAAAAAATATACCACAGTCTCCCAAAACACGCACCTCGCACAACATACACGCAACACACCGCATGCATGGGAGGCCGTCCTTACATGACCATAGCTGTTTTTAGGTCATCTGACCCGAAGGGTCAGGATGACCTATAGTCGTCATGTTTCGTCCGTCGTCGTCCGCCGTCCGCCGTGCGCCGTGCGCTAACTTTTCACATTTTGAACTTCTTCTCAAGTTCTACCGGTGCGATTTAGCTGAAACTTGCATGAAATGATCCTGACATGGTCCCGACAAAGTGTTGTTATATTTCGGGTCGATCTGAAATCCAAGATGGCCGCCACAGCCGCCATCTTGAAAACACATTTTGAACTTCTTCTCAAGTTCTACCGGTGCGATTTGGCTGAAACTTGCATGAAATGATCCTGACATGGTCCCGACAAAGTGTTGTTATTTTTCGGGTCGATCCGAAATCCAAGATGGCCGCCACAGCCGCCATCTTGAAAACACATTTTGAACTTCTTCTCAAGTTCTACTGGTGCGATTTGGCTGAAACTTGCATGAAATGATCCTGACATGGTCCCGACAAAGTGTTGTTATATTTCGGGTCAATCCGAAATCCAAGATGGCCGCCACAGCCGCCATCTTGAAAACACATTTTGAACTTCTTCTCAAGTTCTACTGGTGCGATTTGGCTGAAACTTGCATGAAATGATCCTGACACGGTCCCAACAAAGTGTTGTTATTTTTCGGGTCAATCCGAAATCCAAGATGGCCGCCACAGCCGCCATCTTGAAAATACATTTTGAACTTCTTCTCAAGTTCTACCGGTGCGATTTGGCTGAAACTTGCATGAAATGATCCTGACATGGTCCCGACAAAGTGTTGTTATTTTTCGGGTCGATCCGAAATCCAAGATGGCCGCCACAGCCGCCATCTTGAAAACACATTTTGAACTTCTTCTCAAGTTCTACTGGTGCGATTTGGCTGAAACTTGCATGAAATGATCCTGACATGGTCCTGACAAAGTGTTGTTATTTTTTGGGTCGATCCGAAATCCAAGATGGCCGCCACAGCCGCCATCTTGAAAATACATTTTGAACTTCTTCTCAAGTTCTACCGGTGCGATTTGGCTGAAACTTGCATGAAATGATCCTGACATGGTCCTGACAAAGTGTTGTTATTTTTTGGGTCGATCCGAAATCCAAGATGGCCGCCACAGCCGCCATCTTGAAAATACATTTTGAACTTCTTCTCAAGTTCTACCGGTGCGATTTGGCTGAAACTTGCATGAAATGATCCTGACATGGTCCCGACAAAGTGTTGTTATATTTCGGGTCGATCCGAAATCCAAGATGGCCGCCAAAGCCGCCATCTTGAAAACACATTTTGAACTTCTTCGCAAGTTCTACCGGTGCGATTTGGCTGAAACTTGCATGAGATGATCCTGACATGGTCCCGACAATGTGTTGTTACATCTCTGGTTGATCCCAAATCGAAGATGGCTACCATGACACTATATCTAATTAATTTCCTATATGTTAAGGCCCTTGGGCCTCTTGTTTGAAATTAAATTTGTTGAAAGAAATTGAAAAATGATCCTAACATGGTCCTGACAAAGTGACACCATATACAATTAATTTTACTATTGCCAAGGTAGTCAGATGACCGTTAAGGCCCTTTGGGCCTCTTGTTTTTTATCTTACCATTTGTTCTGATTTAATGAATAGTAAACATCAATAAAAAGGGAATTTAATTACAACATAAATTATCTTAAAATGTTAATGACATTTGATTTGATATTATATAGCATGGCCAAGGCATAAAATGATATTTTTGTGATCGCCAAATACGACGTCTGGTGGATGGAGTCATTGAACCGTACCGTGCCTGTTACTGTAGACATCTGGAGATCGTGTCACTGACTTCCATGTTGTGGTTTACCGATAACCAAAAGTACACAAACAATACTGGTAGTGTTATTTTTCGATTATACCTGCTCAACACCGGAAATATCACTATCTCAAGCGTGTCGACTTGTTGTTATCTATAAATAAACATTCAACTTGTGTTTATCCTTTGTTTCAAAACTGTTCACAGATCTATGCTGTGACGTCATATTTTCTTTTAATAGAAGTGTCAATTTACCAAAGCTATAAAAAATGAGCAAAAGTTTCAACATGCTTGCGGTTGCAGTTGTATCCGCCTGTGCATATTACATATCTGTAGCGGGACGGTATGGATTTTTTTTTTTTTTTTTTTTTTTACAAAAAAATGTTTTATTCAACAGCACATTTTATACAATCTATATTCCTTTCTTAGAAGGACTTTCACACAATTTTCATATTTTATAATATTATTTTAAAACAAAATTATATCTCTCTCTCTCTCTTTATTACAACCATACATCCAACATCCTTATATTATAAACAATCACAATAAATATCCACACAACCAACTTTCTTAACGTGACTACAACCGTATTCTTTTATACAACAGAAAATAATAACAGGGGAGACAACTCCTTATGGTAAAAAAATAGAAGGGAAACAACTCTCTTCCAATTTACTTTAGTTGTTAAAAGCACATTAATTAATCAAACAAACAAACAAATCCAACATTTTACCATCTCCAGTCGCATTTAAATTTTTTTTTTTTAACTTATCGTCTCATTGTTTGACAGTCTCCTTTATATTCGTATGTAAACGTCGCAATTTCTTTACATTTTCCTGAGTCTTCAATTCAAATTAATTTCGCTTCAGCTGGTAGTGAAACTTCTGTAACAAAATGTACAGAATTTTTGCACCAAATACACTGCCTCAAAATAAACTAAAAATGTTCGGATCTCGAGTACAAATGTACTTAGGTACACTTACAGTAGACTACATAAAACGACCAATATCATGTATTTTTGTCAAGTATAATTTGATTCAAAACAAATTACCGGTACAATCTTTTACATTTGTTTGTTTTATAAACGTCCTATTAACAGCTATGGTCATGTAAGGACGGCCTCCCATGTATGCAGTGAGTTAGTTGCACGTATGTTGTGCGAGGTGTGTGTTTTGGGAGACTGCGGTATATTCATGTTGTGTCTTCTTGTACAGTGGAACTGATGCACTTTTTATAGTGCTATAACACTGAAGCATGCCGCCGAAGTCACCAAGCAACACACCCCACCCGGTCACATTATACTGAAAGCGGGCGAACAAGTCATCCCACTCCCCGTATGCTGAGCGCTATGCAGGAGCAGAAACTACCACTTTTATAGACTTTGGTGTGTCTCGGCCAGAGGACAGAACCCAGAGCCTTCCTCACAGGGGCGAACGCTCAACGCAAGACCAAAATTGAGGCGGTGCCAAGGAAGGCATTATGAAAGATAAAGTCAGTTAGGAAGAAAAGAAAAAATAAGATCCTAAATTTAGTCGCCTTTTACGATCATGCAATAGGGGCAGCAGGTACAATTCTAACGCCCTACCTATCGACGGGATTTGATGCTTTGTGGTCAAGTGGAAGTGAAACATCTGTTACATGTAGCAATATCATTTTCATATGAGATAAGTATCAAACTGGTTTATACTGCATTTCATCTATTTTTGCAAGTTGAAATTTATAGGTTTTTTTTTCCTTATAAAGACTTTAGTACAGAGACCGGACAGAAGTATTCGGACAAAATGGCCGCCGTAACGTCATGTGTACATCTCGCTAGGAAAATAAAACTCTTTATAAAAAATATATGTGCTTTGATACTGACCTAATATTTGGTGATCTGACCCTTGGACTTTCGTACTTCCTTCAGACGATCGGGAATCGATTGGTATAAACCTTGAATGTATTCTACATCAATGCCTTGCCAGATGATTTGTATTGCGTCAAAAAGTTCTGCTTGATTAGTGATGTTGTTGACCACTGTTTTTAGTCGTATTTTAAGTTTTAACCACACATTTTCGATGATATTTAAATCAGGACTTTGTGGGGGCCATTCTAAAACGGGAATACCATGGTTTGTAAAATATTCAGACACAACACGAGCTTTGTGAACCGGAGCATTGTCCTGTTGAAAAATGTAGTTTTGGTTTGCGAAGTGTCTCGCTAAAACTGGCCACAAATTCTCTTCCAAAATTTCAATATATTTTAGTGAATTGATGGTTCCATTTACACTGCAAACAGCACCAACTCCATGATGGGTAATACACCCCCAAATCATCACGGAAAGTTTCCGGTGCGACCGCGGACAGATGCAGGCTGGCCGGTATGCCTCGTCTTTTCGCCTCCATATAAAAATTCTGTTGTCATTACCGATCACGATTTGACTTTCATCAGAAAAAATAACATCTTTCCAATAGTTTTCTACAGTCAGATTTCTTTTATCAAAGCAAAATGTCACACGTTTCCTCAAATTGACTTCACGCACGACCATGGTTTACTTCACTACCCTTCTACGGTATCCCTGATTTTTTAAATTCCGGTCAATCGTTTTACTACAAACCTGTACATAATTTACAGTGTTCCTGTAGTCATTTAATTCGGCTGTTACTTCATCCAACGTTTTTCTCCTATTTCCGCGCACAACTTTTAAGAGCCTTCTCTGGTCCCGATCTGTCAAATATGGCGCCCTTCCACATCGATGTGTATTTTCAATGTTTCCTCGTCTCGCATATCGTTTCCAAATATCAGAAATTGTAGATTTTGGTATGCCTAACCTATCTGCAACAATTGTTTGTTTTATCCCACCTTCTATCATCGCTACGACCGCTTTTCTTAAGCCTGATGTCACTTCTTTACCACGACGACCCATGTTATTTCCGTGAATTCCTGCGATTCCGTCAGCAGACGACGTAATTTATTTTTACCGCCACAACATTAGGCATGACGTCATCTTTCCGATGACGTATACGATGACGCGAACCAAGCCGCCAAACTGGATTTATTTCGATTTTGACGCGCCGCGCGAAATTTAGCGGTATATATCACGACTCGTTTGTCCGAATACTTCTGTCCGGTCTCTGGGTTCTGTCCCCTGGCCGAGACATACAGAGCCTTCCTCACAGGGGCGAACGCACAACCGCTGACAAGGGGCATAAGAAAACATAAAGTCAGTTAAGAAGAAGAGAAAAGATAAAATGCTAAATTTAGTCGCCTTATATGATAGTACAATACTAACTGAATTGCTGGTGGTGCTAGTAATAGTTTAAAGTGCTTTATACTGATCGATCTATTATTATTTCTGATCAACGCTTCATTTCATCCAATCTGATTGAGAAACAGATCCTTATAACAAATAGCAGTAATAAAGGATCTGCATTTTAATTAGATTAGATATCATACATGGAAGCCTGAAGCTCATCTTTTGATTTCTTGTTGCTCCCAGAAAAAAATGCAGTGTACCTTGTGCTGCACTTGTCTCGCATCAAGTGAGGAAAGCTTGATTTCCCTAACAGTTTGGCGGTATACCAAACGGAATGCTGTTTGGGTTTGTAATGGCATCTTTCACTCAACTATCAAACGGAGAACTATCATTCCCAAAAAAGTATCTTCCAACATTTTACATCTCCAGTCGCATTTAAAAACCTTTTTTTTAGCCCACCATCATCAGATGGTGGGCTATTCAAATCGCCTTTCGTCCGTGGTCCGTCCGTCCGTCCGTCCGTCCGTTAACAATTCTTGTTACCGCTAATTCTCAGAAAGTGCTGAAGGGATCTTTCTCAAATTTCATATGTAGGTTCCCCTAGGACTCTAGTTGTGCATATTGCATTTTGGGACCGATCGGTCAACAAGATGGCCGACAGGCGGCCATCTTGGATTTTGATAGTTAAAGTTTGTTACCGCTATTTCTCAAAAAGTGCTGAAGGGATCTTTCTCAAATTTTATGTACAGGTTTCCCTAGGACTCTAGTTGTGCATATTGCATTTTGGGACCGATCGGTCAACAAGATGGCCGACAGGCGGCCATCTTGGATTTTGATAGTTAAAGTTTGTTACCGCTATTTCTCAAAAAGTGCTGAAGGGATCTTTCTCAAATTTTATGTACAGGTTTCCCTAGGACTCTAGTTGTGCATATTGCATTTTGGGACTGATCGGTCAACAAGATGGCCGACAGGCAGCCATCTTGGATTTTGATAGTTAAAGTTTGTTACCGCTATTTCTCAAAAAGTGCTGAAGGGATCTTTCTCAAATTTTATGTACAGGTTTCCCTAGGACTCTAGTTGTGCATATTGCATTTTGGGACCGATCGGTCAACAAGATGGCCGACAGGCGGCCATCTTGGATTTTGATAGTTAAAGTTTGTTACCGCTATTTCTCAAAAAGTGCTGAAGGGATCTTTCTCAAATTTCATATACAGGTTCCCCTAGGACCCTAGTTGTGCATATTGCATTTTGGGACCGATCGGTCAACAAGATGGCCGACAGGTGGCCATCTTGGATTTTGACAGTTAAAGTTTGTTACCGCTATTACTCAAAAAGTACTGAAGGGATCTTTCTCAAATTTCATATATAGGTTTCCCTAGGGCCCTAGTTGTGCATATTGCATTTTGGAACCGATCGGTCAACAAGATGGCTTGGATTTTGATAGTTAAAGTTTGTTACCGCTATTTCTCAAAAAGTACTGAAGGTATCGTTTACAAATTTCATATGAAGGTTCCCCAAGGACCCTAGTTGTGCATATTGTTAATTGGGACCGATCGGTAAACAAGATGGCCGACCGACGGCCATATTGGATTTTGATTGTTAAAGTTTGTTACGGCTATTTCTCAGAAAGTACTGAAGGGATCTTTCTCAAATTTTATGTGTAGGTTCCCCTTGTACCCTAGTTGTGCATAGTACCTTTTAGGACTGATGCATAATGCCTTTCGGGACTGATCGGTAAACAAGATGGCCAACCGGCCGCCATCTTAGATTTCATTGTTGAAGTTTGTTACCACTATTTCTTAGAAAGTACTATAGCGATCTGTCTCAAATTTTATATGTCATGTGTTTGAAAAAGTTTGAAAAGCAGGGAAAAGACCCCTCTTTCCATTGTCAGACATAGATCATTCTTTGGTGGGCGCCAAGATCCCTCTGGGATCTCTTGTTTTAACTTATCGTCTCATTGTTTGACAGTCTCCTTTATATTCGTGTGTAAACGTCGCAATTTCTTTACATTTTCGTGAGTCTTAAATTCAAATTAATTTCGCTTCAGCTGGTAGCGAAACTTTTGTAACAAAATGTACAGAATTTTTGCACCAAATACACTGCCTCAAAATAAACTAAAAATGTTCGGATCTCGAGTACAAATGTACTTAGGTACACTTACAGTAGCCTGCATAAAACGACCAATATCATGTATCATGTATAATTTGATTAAAAACAAATTACCGGTACAATCTTTTACATTTGTTTGTTTGTTTTATAAACGTCCTATTAACAGCTATGGTCATGCAAGGACGGCCTCCCATGTATGCAGTGAGTTGCACGTATGTTGTGCGAGGTGTGTGTTTTGGGAGACTGCGGTATATTCATGTTGTGTCTTCTTGTATAGTGGAACTGTTGCCCTTTTTATAGTGCTATAACACTGAAGCATGCCGCCGAAGTCACCAAGCAACACACCCCACCCGGTCACATTATACTGACAACGGGCGAACCAGTCGTCCCACTCCCTGTATGCTGAACGTTAAGCAGGAGCAGAAACTACCACTTTTATAGACTTTGGTGTGTCTCGGCCAGGGGACAGAACCCAGAGCCTTCCTCACAGGAGCGAACGCTCAAGCCAAGGGAAAAAAAAGTCAGTTAGGAAGAAGAGAAAATATAAGATCCTAAATTTAGTCGCCTCTTACGATCATGCAATAGGGGCAGCAGGTACAATTCTAACGCCCTACCTGCAGGGCCGACAATCTTTTACAATTAGTTGAGTTTTAAACACATTTTTTTTGCGGCAGGTTATGAAAGTTTTCAAGCGACTCTTTTGAAAGTGCGTCAGTAGTGTCACCGGATAATCACAGAGGGTTACTTGCAAAAATTGAAGTTAAAAGAACAGCTTGAGAAAGACGAGTTGGTAAGCATTCCTGATGAAACAGATGACATCACCGTTGATTGTGCAAACGATTCTATGCCGGTCTCTGTACTTTGTGATGTCATAGCGACAACTGTACCTGTCGTACTAGGAAAGCGTGATGAAATGACAGCTGGTCTAGAGGGAACGTCAACAAGGATAGCGATGTAACTGATTCCGATCCCCCGGAAATTAGAGCAGACAACGTAGAACTTATGGCTTGCTTTTGATGCGTCGCCATATTTTTGGAATAATTTGATGGTGGCCCGTAAACTATGTGTAGTGTATCTTCTCGAACACCCTGCCTGTTTACAGTATGTGGTAGCTAATTTGTAAAAGGATGTTAACCGAACCAACAAACACTCCTCACTTTTCATCACTGTATATTTACTACACAAAGGAACACCTTGTATACTATTTTGAGTGTTACACATGGTACAACCTACTCTCTTTTCTGTTACAACCGTTACCGGTAAACACGAACATCTTTGTTTCGTAAAGGTGAACATCTTTGTTTCGTAAAGGGCTACAGTTCCACTCACAGGGACCTGGAAAGTAAATATTTTAACCAACACTATGCATATACATATTATATAGTATCAAGGGTATGAACTCGGCGGTCGAGAAAAACGGACCTATATTTTTAAAAACCGTGATTATTTTAATAAATGGTCTATTTCCAGCATTGACTTAGGGCGCTAGAATTGTACCTGCTGCCCCTATTGCATGATCGTAAAAGGCGACTAAATTTAGGATATTATCTTTTCTCTTCTTCCTGACTTACTTTATCTTTCCTTATGCCTCTCTTGGCACCGCCTCACTTTTGGCCTGGAGTTGAGCGTTCGCCCCTGTGGGGAAGGCTCTGGGTTTTGTCCGCTGGCCGAGACACATTAAAGTCTATAATAGTGGTAGTTTCTGCTTCTGCTTAGCGCTCAGCATACAGGGAGTGGTACGACTGGTTCGCCCGTTGTTAGTATAATGTAACCGGGTGGGGTGTAAAGCTTGGTGTCTTCAGCGGTACGCTTCAGTGATATGCAATACAAAAATGGCAACAGTTCCATTATACAAGAAGACACAACATGAATATACCGCAGTCTCCCAAAACATGCACCTCGCACAACATACACGCAACACACTACATACATGGGAGGCCGTCCTTACATGACCATAGCTGTTGATAGGACGTTAATAAATCAAACAAACAAACAAATCGTTTGTTCACTAATTGTCGTTGAAGATTACATAAAAAGCAAAGACTTTCAACATCTGGTTGGCAACTGGCGTGCAGCTTAAAGGCATTGTGGTTGACAAATTCTGATTTTTTTAATCGTTCAATTGCTCTTTCTACATGAATTCTAAGTTTTGCTATATTACGAGTTTTCTTTATTTCATTAGCATTAAGACGTTTAGCTTTACCCCTGGAACATTTTCTAATGAAAGGTGGGCTAATTCAAAGAAGCGAAGTTCTAATAACATATCTCGTATTAAGAAACCTATATCAGCCATTACTTCGTCTCCAGATTTGATATTTTCTAAAATTCAAAACACGCACCTCGCACAACATACACGCAACACACCACATATATGGGAGGCCGTCTTTACATGACCATAGCTGTTAAAAGCTGTTGTTTTCGTAAACATAAGTTTGAAACATCTTGGCATAAACTCTTTTAACCTGCTTAGATGTCGGCCACTTAAGTAATGGAGTAAAGTTACAAATAAAGTTTATCCATGGATATTTTTTAAACCCTGCTCTTTGATATTCCAAAAATAAAAACAAAAACGAATGTCTGTAATGCCAGCTGGAGCTTTACCAAAGTCGTGATTAACTCCTCATAGCGTGATAGATTCCTTTTCGGACAACTCTTCTGTTTCTGGCCAATCTTTAGCTGCTCCTTGTCCACTCCAGCTATAAGAGTTGGTGATGTTCTATTCAATATTCATAAAACAAAATATACATCATTAAAGTTTAAAACAATGAAAATGTAAACTATGGCCTTAACATGCATACCTATAGGCTCTGGTTCAAGTTCATGTGGTCCGATCCTAGAGGTTAATAGAATCTTACATGGGTCTGTCAAGTGAACAAGGATATCTCAACCCGAGTGAAAAAATGTTGGCATGTCAACCCGAGTGAAATTTGATTCTTTTTCTCCCATACTTATTTGAAAAAAATATGAAATTCAGTTGCTTTCCAGTCTTTTCATCGCGTCATGATATGCGAGAAATTAAAATTCTGTGAGATTTGCTGTAATAATATCAGATAAAATTGACAAGTTAAATTTTACAATTGATTCAAAGAGTTACAATAGTAAAAATGATTCTTAACCTAGCATTCGAAAATATTCAAACCAAATAATCCATATAGCAGGTTCTTGGATGGTATCGCTGTATATTGCATGATACTTTTATCTGTCAATGTAACTTTTTCTTTTCCCTAGCAACCACGGCATATCCCTGTGAAGTATGTGAGAAATTCAATCTGATAACGATATTTTGTCCCAGTATACTTATACAATAAGCTTTATTGTGCTCTTTAGGCGAGATGACTACGTAAACCAAAATAATACTGAAAGTTTTTGCAAAATATTTTGTCCCTGAAATTCACTGTCAAAGTTTTGCAAGTAGCAATTTGATTGGCTATTTTTCAAAGGTCACCTGGACATGACCCCTAATGGGGTTTTCTCAGATCCTCTTATCAAACGTAGTAATAATAAGGATCTGTATTTTAATCAGATTGGTGAGAAATTAAAAATTTGTGAGGTTTGCTGTAATAATATAAGATAGAATTGAAAAGTTAAATTTTACAATTAATTCTTTGTCTAGAAACAAATTTCTTAAAAGAGTGCCCTTGTTTTGCAGCTTCTGTTCCAGATCTTCCAGCTTCTGTGAGGTGGCTTGTATATCTGCCATAGAAAGGTCAGTCTGGACAGCAGAATTTCTAACATCAGCAGATGATATGGCATGTCGGTCAGTTACTGCTACTGACAATCATCGTCAGAGAAGAGTTCTTTAGGATACTGCCATTATCTAAACAAGAGATCCCAGATGATCTTGGCGCCCACCAAAGAATGATCTACGTCTGACAATTCAAAGGGGATCTTTTCTCTCTTTTTCAAACTTTAACTACCGGCTACATATTACTACATATGAAATATGAGAAAGATCCTTTCAGTACTTTCTGAGATATATAACACAAACTTCAATTATCAAATCCAAGACGGCTCCCTGTCGGCCATCTTAATGACCGATCGGTCCTAAAATGCAATATGCACATAAGACCCCTAGGGGAACCTACATAAGAAATTTGAAAGAGATCCCTTCTGTACTTTCTGAGAAATTGTGAAAGCAAACTTTAAACTATCAAAATCCAAGATGGCTACCTGGCGGCCGTCTTAGTTCACCGATTAGTCCAAAAATGCAAATGCATAACTAGGGCCCTTGCGGGAACCTATGAATTTTGAAGGCTCTGGATTCTGTCACCTGGCCGATACACCAAGGCCTATAAAAGTGGTAGTTTCTGTTCCTGCTTGGCGCTCGGCATAAAGGGATTGGGGATTAATGGTTCGCCCGTTGTCAGTATGTGACCGGGTGGGGTGTGTAGCTTGGTGTCTTCGGCGGCATGCTTCAGTGCTATAGCACTATAAAAAGGGCAACAGTTCCAATATACAAGTCTAAGACACAACACTAACAAACCGCAGTCTCGGGCAAGGGACAGAACCCAGAGCCTCCCTCACAGGGGTGAACCAACAAACAACTCAAAGCCAAAAGTGAGGCGGTCGGTGCCATGGGAGGCATTAGGAAAGATAAAGTCAGTTCGGAAGAAGAGAAAAGATGATGGGCAGGAGGTACAATTCTAACGCCCTACCTGCAGGGCACTCAGATTTGATGTTTCCATCTACCGAAACAATTGTCATATTTTGAGCATGTCATATTATTAGTTATCACATTGCATGGTGGAATTCATGTAGAAAGTTGTAGCTTATATATAATTACTGCTGCAGGAAAGTGTAGTTTTTTGCAATTTTCACTATCATTGGTTCTTGGAAATTGAGCAGTATTGAGCAAACCAGAAAGACCTTAGTACTGATATGGCGAAACTGTAGGGGGATGTGTGAGAGGATTTCAAAATTCTTAATGCTTTCATTTACTCTCTCAACATGTATCCTAAATCTTGCTATTTTCCTCTACATTTGAACCTCTGCAGGGGTGTACTGGCCTTTGTCTTTATCTGCAAGTATCGTATCAACTGGAGATAACTCAGATAGCATATTGCTATGCTGTACAATGGCAATATCTGAGGTACTTCCAGGTATAGTTTACTGACATATACAACAGCACCATTTGGAGCAACACCTATGACAGACTTCACTGTGTGCCTCTTCTTATATGCACTGTATGTCATGTCCTTTCCTGGTTTTGTTTGTTTGTTTGATTAATTAACGTCCTATAGGAGATTTCAGAAAAGATGGCGATGACGTCACACAAAGGTACATCCGGGCGCTCAAAGGTACAACTCCGTATATCTGTACACATAAACATGTGGGAACACAGCCGCTTGAGATGTTTGTTTACATTTTATTGTAATAAATAGTACGGCAATCCGAGAACTATTGCTTTATTTTAATTTTTAAAAGTGTAAATAATAATATTTAACAATATTATATAAATATAAACATCTGGCATTCATATATTTTACTCTGTTTATACTCCATTTTCGACCGCCACGAGAAAAAAACAAGGTCGCCATTAGACCTACGTATAAACATTGACAGAATATTAAAAATATCAGCTTGAAATTATAAATTTAATTCCAAGTTTCCCGAAATATCATACTGACATTTTAATAAGCGATTACTGTTGTCTAAGTCTTACTTGGTAAACACCTTACGATGTGTGATTATGACCAAACTAAAATTTACCCCAAGCGCACGGCAGCCATTACGTACAGTACTGCCGAGATCCCGAATTTCGTCATTTTTCAGAGTCACAAAATTACGTATTCTGGATAACTTTTTCGTCAGAAATTTTGGAATTTAGTTAATGACATACAAATGAGTCAGTTTATAGTTACTTTTTATAATATTTTAAAACAAAACTTCGAGTAATTTAGGATTCTCGAAGCCGTGCGCAATGTGTCCTGGTCGGCATTTACAGTACTACGATCTAGCTATATTGTAGTCTATCTAACATGTATTCAAACATCACTTCAATGTGGGACTTCACATAGCAGCCCATGGAATAAAAGTGACCAAGAAATTAAAAAAACAACTCTCTACAGCATGAAATTGAACGATTTCACCATTTTATTTTTTTGAGATATCGGCAGCCATACTGTACATGTACATGTACGTGCACGTACATGTACATATAGATCTGCATTTACGTGTAACACAGTGGCTTATACCATTCCTTTAAAACAAGATATACATGGAAAATAACGAAATATATATATTTTACAAGTACTTATTGAGATATGTGTTGGTAATTACGTATTAATATTATTAATTTCCCAACTATGGGCTGTGGCCCGAGGTGATCTACCAGCGAAGCCATGCATGAGCGGCCGTGGTCTGGCCAGGTGGTTCACATTCGTTATATTTATATTAAATAGTATTGTGAACAGCTTTTTCATGTATAACAGAAACAAAATACATTGAAATCAGTTATCTATTCATAACTTTTTTCACTACCTGGATTTCTACGTGTGAACAAAACACGGGTACTTGTGACGGCCCGGCACCGCTTCGCAAGCTGGCTTCAACACTAAATCTACAGATATATTTAGCAATAAACAATTGTAAATATAAAAATATAAATGTCTGTCAACCTCTGAAACAATAAAAAAACATTCTAAAATCAGAATTTGCAAGTATGAAAGTGTATACTTTTGTCAACGTATCGATTGCATAGCAGGGATGTACGTATCTGTTATTGTTTTTATTAGTCGCCATACTGTGTTTGTACCTTTGAGGACCCGGATGTAAACTTTCTGTGACGTCACGCCATCTTTTCTGAAATCTCCTATTAACAGCTATCCTTTCCTGGCATGGTACATCCACTTCTGTAGCATCGATGACCAGTCGACAGGAACTGAAGTCCCCAAAGCTAGCAGACATAGAGGCTTTACACTTAGATGGGATGTTATTTTCCATCATTCCCCAAAAAACAAACATCATATAGTGCAAATATGTGTGTAATTATAATGTTGTGTACAGTAGCTTTGCTTGTGCAAAAACCCTCAGCTAGGTCAAGAAGGGGGCTGTTCATCTTTTAGCTTCATGAGGCACATGAGTAGCTGGTCGGCCCTTAAAATCAAACTTGGTGTCCATCCATCGACATAGTTCAGGGGGAACCTTTTGAGGATGGCGTCAATAATAAAAAAATGCTTTGAGGGATGTATACATCAGCATCTATAGATAACATGCAAAAACCTTGTAAGAATTTCGACTTTATTTTTTTATGAAATTTAAATTTTTCAATATTTCACTTCCAAAATTAATTCAGTTCAAGGAAGTTAATTGTTTTTTAATTACCTTGTTTTCAGATTCAATGATCTGCTTAACAGTTAAAGGGTGTTTCTTGGCCTTTAACTCTGTAATTTCACTCTCCAAATTCCCAATATGAAGTTTGAGTTTCTGAATCAAAACCACATCAAAACTTCAAATAAATTATGTGATATAATAATGCACAATGTTTTTACAAATAAATAATCCAAGACGGTAGTTATTATCGTGTGATATTTGTACATACCTTTTTTTTCAACTATACCTTAGATATTTTTTTACTATACATAGTTATATCTTATGCTTGCAAAGCTGATAAAGTGAAGAATAAAGTTCTTTAAAGTTCCCTGCTTGAGATTTCTTTTCGCTGTTTATATTTCCTCGCTAACATTTCTATAATATTATCATAACAAATTGTCACTAAGTTTTCATTAAGAACCTGCTTCTGAACTGAAAACTAAAAAGATATATTGATCGACATGATATTATAGCCAAGGAAAAATGTTTGATTGATAAACATTTTATCAAAAATGTTTGATAAATAAACAATTTATCAAACTGTTTACATGGATGTCTTTGATGAGGGATGAATAAGATCTGTGGTACCCATGATCCTCAGAAACACACCCTTCAAGCTCAGTATTATCTGAGCTGAAGGGATATAAGCTGCCTGAGTCACTTTGAGTCTCGGCAGGAGCAGTGCAAGCATATCTAGATTGTGTGGAGATTGTTGGGTAAGCATCTCTTTTTCGTGATTTCCTATAGGGAACAACCAACTAAATAAAAAAGACCTTCGAAATGACCCCTGTGTATACAAGATTGAGCCCAGGATAGAATTTTAACCCGGCCGCTGATTGGCTGGCTAATTATGAATTTCAAAAGTAAAAATGTTTTCTGACAGGTGATTATTCCTAGATAACCATGATATGAATTTGGAAATTCATATTGAGATTTAGGTTCAAAATATCAATTTTGATAATGAATAGGTAAAAATATTAGAATTTCAGGATTTTTTAGTGCAAAATGCGCCTAATTTCAATAAAGCTACCCTGGTTGGAGTTTGAGCAGAAGGACCAAACTTTTTTTCTGTCTAGTGTTATATGAGAACCTAGACTTTAATTATAGAACACAATAGCTAACTAATATTCCTTTGTTTTAATAATACAGTACAAAAACTTCAACAAAGTTTACACTGTGGTCTATGTAAAATTATTTAGTTGGTTGCTTGCTCTCTTTATGACAGACACATGTAATATTGATTTAATACCTTTAATGCCTTTTTTATTTACTTGGAATCAAATAATCTTTTTCCAAATAAAACTTTTGACACTTTTCATTCATTTTTGTGCTTTTAAGGCAATAATTATGTTAGTGATCCCTTGTACATTAGTAGATTACCGGTAGAATCTACTTGCATAAAATCTAATTACATTTAGATTTTGATTTCTATTTTTATTTTTTATTAACATGAAGCTTATGTATAAAACCATATTTTGACATGTCTTGACACCTTGAAATAGTGTTAGGATCACCAAAGTCGAAATATTCTCCTTGATTCCAAGGAAATATTGTTGGCCCATTTTCCTTTTTACCGTCTTTGAAGTGACAACTACATAATCTGTCCAATGCTGTCACGTTTCTATCTTTCCTTCTGAATGAGTTTTAACATTCATCATGGTTTAAATACCTGTTTTTAGGTCATCTGACCGAAGGTCATGATGACCTATTGTCATCGTGTTTCGTCCGTCGTCGTGTGCCGTGCGTAAGACTATACAAAAGCCTACTCCTCCTTAACCCTTGGGCGGATTACATTCATATTTGATGTGAAACATTGTTGGGGAAGGACAATCATATTTTATATAAATGAGCCTGGTCCGATCCATAGGTGCTGAGGGATGGGGCCCCAAAAGGGCAAATTTTCTTAATTGAAGCTTCAAAATCCTACTCCTCTTTCACCATTGGATGGATTTCATCCATATTTAGTGTGAAACATCATCGGGGAAGGGCAATTATATTTTATATAAATGAGCTTGGTCCGACCCCTAGGGGCTGAGGGGTGGTGCCCCAAAAGAGAAAATTTTCTTAATTTTAGCTTAAAAAACCTACTCCTCATCATCCTTGAATGGATTTCATCCATATTTGGTGTGAAACATCATCGGGGAAGGGCAATCATATTTTGTATAAATGAGTTTGGTCCGACCCCTAGGGGCTGAGGGGTGGGGCCCCAAAAGGGCAAATTTTCTTAATTTAAGATTTAAAATCCTACTCCTCTTTCACCATTGGATGGATTTCATCCCTATTTGGTGTGAAACATCATCGGGGAAGGACAATCATATTTTATATAAATGAGCTTGGTCCGACCCCTAGGGGCTAAGGGATGGGGCCCCAAAAGTGCAATTTTTCTTAATTTTAGCTTTAAAATCCTACTCCTCCTTCATACTTCGATGGATTTCATCCATATTTTGTGTGAAACATCATTTGGTATGGACATTTAAATTTTATATAAATGAGCCTGGTCCGACCCCTAGGGGCTGAGGGGTGGGGCCCCAAAAGGGTAATTTTTCTTAATTTTAGCTTTAAAATCCTACTCCTCTTTCATCCTTGAATTGATTTCATCTATATTTGGTGTATAATATCATTAGGGAAAGACAATCATATTTTATATGAATGAGATAGATCCGACCCCTAGGGGCTGAGGGATTGGGCCCAAAAAAGGGCAAATTTTCTTAATTTTAGCTTTAAAATCCTACTCCTCCTTCATACTTCGATGGATTTCATCCATATTTGGTGTGAAACATCATTTGGTATGGACATTCAAATTTTATATAAATGAGCCTGGTCCGACCCCTAGGGGCTGAGAAGTGGGGCCCCAAAAGGGCAAATTTTCTTAATTTTAGCTTTAAAATCCTACTCCTCTTTCATCCTTGAATTGATTTCATCTATATTTGGTGTAAAATATCATTGGGGAAGGACAGTAATATTTTATATAAATGAGCCTGGTCAGACCCCTAGGGGCTGAGGGATGGGTCCCAAAAAAGGGCAAATTTTCTTAATTTTAGCTTTAAAATCCTACTCCTCCTTCATACTTCGATGGATTTCATCCATATTTGGTGTAAAATATCATGCGAGAAGCACAAGCATATTTTATATGAATGAGATAGACCCGACCCCAAGGGGCTGAGGGGTGGGGCCCCAAAAGGGCAAGTTTTCTTTATTTTAGCTGGCCCACTTCCTGTTTTCAGGTTTCGGTCTCCCATCTCAATGAAAATTGGTCTATAGGGTTTAGATTGATGCCGAACAACATGCAAACATTTTTGTAAAGATTTCGGTATTCCAAGATGGCCGCTGGCCATCTTCCTGTTTTCAGGTTTCAGTCTCCGATCTCAAGGGAAATTGGTCTATAGGGGTTTTAAATGATTCAGAAGGGGGAACTTTAGAGGAGGATAATCATATTTAATGATGGGGATAGTACGGCAGAGGTCCAAAATGGGAACTTTGCTAAAATTTGGCTTTAAAATCAGACTCCTCCTTATATCAATCCGTGAATGTGTTACAACCATATATGGATGAAGGGCTACCAAGATTGTTCAACAAATGACATTTACCTATTTCAGAAACTTACATATTCAACTAAGGAGTTCCTTTTATTGTATATATTAATATTTAACCAATACTTTATATTGTGACTTTGTTGTTTTGTGCAATGAGTCAGATGACCGTTAAGGCCCATGGGCCTTTTGTTTTTATTTCAAATATGCCAGTTGGAGTGTAAGTTTGATTTTAGCAACAACTGCCTACTAAAAACTATATGGATTCCTATAAATACGACCTAATGCTACTCTAATGTCTTACACCACTAGCTATATCTGTCACATGCATGCAGGAACAAACAACTGTACGTAACAACGCTAAATATATTCATTCTGTATATGATTTAATTAAATTAGCCACTGAATCGATTGGAAATAGTGTCGTGCCGGCGGAGTAACATTACGTACGTTAGCTTGAGACAATGTATGTTTACACGTAAAGCTTCATGTACTATGTAGGTCAACTGATTAAAAATGTAACTAACCTGCATAATTTCTCCCATTGTTTTGTTAATTTTGTTGAAAATCGAAAAAAAAATATGAATGTTTCTTTCAGACTTTGGTGATTGCAATCGAAAACAAAACGCAGCATGACATATAATAAACGTCGTACACTCAACGTGTCTAAGGTATAGTAAAGGGGATAAGTCACGTGTTTTGTTTGTTTGTATCCAGTGCGTGACACGGAAGAGACGCCATTACTGGATTTTCCAGCCCTATACCATTAAAAGTTATCTGATAATTGTCATCAGCCTTGACATCGCCCAATTATGAATCGGGGCAAGAAACCCTGTCCATATTTGTAATGCGGAAGCTTCCACTCTGTGGATTAAAGGGACAATTCAGCTAGGCTAATTATGATATATAATCACGAAGTAAAATATGACATTATGTATTGTTATACATTCCTTATGGATTATATAACAAGAAACATTATGCACTTTCACCACGACTGGTTCGCCCGTTGTCAATATAATGTGACCGGGTGGGATGTGTTGCTTGGTGTCTTCGGCGGCATGCTTCAGTGATATAGCACTATAAAAAGGGCAACAGTTTCACTATACAAGAAGACACAACATGAATATATCGCAGTCTCCCGAGGCACGCACCTCGCACAACATACACGCAACGCACCTCATACATGGGAGGCCGTCCTTACATGACCATAGCTGTTAATAGGACGTTAATTAATCAAACTAACAAACAAACAAAAAATCACGAAATTGTATAGTAGTTTGATTGATACCGTTGATCATTACGATTTAAAGGCAAAACAAAAAAATGTTTGTTTAGGGTTATCCGACTGACCCCCATTTTTTATCCTCCCGACCGACCGACCCTATGTATTTACCAGTGTAACCCTAAACACACTTATTTTTTGCCTAATAAGCAGATACAACATATACGGTGTACCCATACCCAAGCACCCAAAGTCACGCACCTTAAACAAATGAATTGCATAACCACTGGGGAGTTGATGGAATTATTTTAAATTAGAACATGCATATAATAAGGTTAACACACTAATGTAATAGCGATTTGAATAGTTCTAGACAAAAAAAATCTTTACTACACAGGCAATGGCCAGGTTTTGGCATACAAGACATCCGACTCCTATGTATATATGGAATGTAATATGGGTCACAATTCTAAGCATTAAGGTAGATACATACTTTTGAAAACCGCGACAATTCGAATGACACTATACCAGAAGCTTCGGTGATTGTTTTTATATCCAGAGTAGTTTCCGATATACTACGACATTCTATTTGACAATTTTTTCAACAAGTGAAAATTACCAAAATACAATAACAAATGAAGTAAATAATTCACTTCTGTAACTTAAAACAATAATTTTAAAATCAGATCTCGTCTTATGTTTTTGCTTTTCTATCGTAAATGGGATTAGATTTGAATTGTTTACACCGAAAGTGGCGTTGTCGCACCGGACGAAATAGGTCAAACGATCAGCTGTTTTTACTCCCAGCTGTTTCTTATATTCGACGTGAAATGTGTGATGGCACCCTTTCCAGTTGGCACACGACGTCAAGACAACATTGCTGCAACGTGGTATTTTGGTTGCGACGTTGTGACTTGAATAATATAAGGGCGACGTTGTATCCCTGACATCAGTACCACGTCCGTATCAGACGTCCCTACGATGTCAGGTCGCAACATACACATTATTAAAATTCGTATTTATAAGCAGATTATTATGAAAACAAGTTCGTTTAAAGTTTTATGTGTATGAAAATAATGAATTTACAGCAACAAATCGACAATAAAGTGTTTCGTTTTTTCTTATGTTAATGGATCTTTCCCAAATTTCATATGTAGGTTGCCCTAGGGCCCTAGTTGTGAATATTGCAATTTTGGACCGATCAGACAACAAGATGGCCACCAGGCCGCCATCTTGGATTTTGACAATTGAAGTTTGTTACCGCTATTTCTCCGAAAGTTATGAAGGGATCTGTCTCAAATTTCGTGTGCAGGTTCCCCTAGGTCCCTAGTTGTGCACATTGCATTTTGGGACCGATCGGCCAACAAGATGGCCGCCACGCAGCCATCTTGGATTTTGATAGTTAAAGTTTGTTACCGCTATTTCTCAGAAAGTAATGAAGGGGATATGTCTCAAATTTCATGTGCATGTTCCGATATATCTCAAATTTCATGTGCATGTTCCTCTAGAGGTTTTGTTGTGCATACAGCATTTTCGGACTGATCGGTGAACAAGATGGCTGACAGGCCGCCATCTTGGATTTTGATAGTTGAAATTTGTTACCGCTATTTCTTAGAAAGTACTGAAAGGATCTGTCTCAAATTGTATTTGTAGGTTCCTCTAGGTCCCTAGTTGTGCATATTGCATATTGGGACCGATCGGTGGACAAGATGGCCGACAGGCAGCCATCTTGGATTTTGGTAATTGAAGTTTTATTACCTCTATTTCTCAGAAAGTACTGAAATAATCTGTCTCAAATTTCATGTGCAGGTTCCCCTAGGTCCCTAGTTGTGCATATTGCATTTTCAGACCATTCGGTGGAAAAGATGGCCGATAGGCCGCCATCTTGGAATTTGATTATTGAAGTTTGTTACTGCTATTTCTCTGAAAGTACTGAAACGATCTGTCTCAAATTTCCCCTAGGACCTTAGTTGTGCATATATATTGCATTTTGGGGCCAATTGCTGAACAAGATGGCCAACAGGTAGCCATCTTGGATTTTGATAATTGAAGTTTGTTACTGCCATATATCTCATTAAGTAATGAAAGGATCTTTCTCAAATTTTATATAAGTTTGTAGTAAAAGTTTTAAAAGGAGCCCTGGAGGTAGGGCGTAAGAATTGTACCTGCTGCCCCTATTGCATGATCGTAAAAGGCGACTAAATTTAGGATCTTATCTTTTCTTTCTCCCTAAATTACTTTGTTCTTCCTAGAGTCTCCCTTGACACCAACCTCACTTTTGGCCTTTGGTTGAGCGCTCGCCCCTGTGAGGAAAGCTTTGGGTTCTGTCCCCTGGCCGAGACACACCAAGTCTATAAAAGTGGTAGTTTCTGCTCCTGCTTAGCGCTCAGCATAACGGGAGTGGTACACTGGTTTGCCCGTTGTCAGTATAATGTGACCGGGTGGGGTGGGGTGCCTGGTGTCTTCGGCGGCCTGCTTCAGTGATATAGCACAATAAAAAGGGCAACAGTTCCACTACACAAGAAGACACAACACGAATATACCGCAGTCTCCCAAAACACGCACCTCGCACAACATACACGCGACACACCGCATACATGAGAGGCCGTCCTTACATGACCATACCTGTTAATAGGACGTTAATTAATCAAACAAACAGAGAAAAGACCCATCTTTCCATTGTCAGACGTAGATCATTCTTTGGTGGGCGCCAGATCCCTCTGGGATCTCTTGTTAGTCTTCACTTCTCCACCTGATAAATCAAAGGGAACTTGCATGGTTTTTTTTTCTTATCAAATATCTTCAGAAAAAGTTGTCTTAAAAGGCTTTTATTGCCAAAACCAAACTAAGATGTTAGCCTGTATGTCATTTTAAGTTTCAATCTCTCTAAAATGTAACGTGCATAACTAAATCTCAAAGTTTTCATTTATAACATGTTTTTAGCCCACCATCATCAGATGGTGGGCTATTCAAATCGCCCTGCGTCCGTGGTCCGTCGTCCGCCGTCTGTCCGTAAACAATGCTTGTTATCACTATTTTAAAAACTTCACATGGAGGGTCCCCTTGGTCCATATTTGTGCAATACAGATTTTGAGGCTGATCGGAAAAACAAGATGGCCGCCAGGCAGCCATCTTTGATTTTGGCAGTTGAAGTTTGTTATCGATATTTCTTGAGAACTACTGAAGGGATTTTGTTCAAACTTCACATGGAGGGTACCCTTGGTCCCTAGTTGTGCCATACAGATCCTAGTTGTGCCATACAGATTGGCCCTGCAGGTAGGGCGTTAGAATTGTACCTGCTGCCCCTATTGCATGATCGTAAAAGGGCGACTAAATTTAGGATATTATCTTTTCTCTTCTTCCTAACTGGACTTTATCTTTTCTAATCGCCTTCCCTGGCATGGCCTCACTTTTTGGCCTTGAGTTGAGCCGTATTTTTTTTTTCGCCTCTGTCAGGAAGGCTCTGGGTTTCTTGTCCCCTGGCCGAGAGACACACACCAAAGTCTATAAAAGTGGTAGTTTTTCTGATCCTTGCCTAGCGCCTCAGTCAGACAAATGATATGGGACGACTGGTTACGCCCGATGTCATTAAAATGTGACCGTGTGGGGTTGTGAATGCTAGGTGTCTTCGGCGGCAATGCTTCAGTGATATAGCACTATAAAATAGGGTCAAATAGTTCCCAGCAATAACCACGAGATAGCCAGGACACGGAAATGACCGACCCTCGTATTACCGCAGGCCTCCCAAGAACACGCACCTCGCACAACATACATCGCAACACTACGCATACATGGGAGGCCGTCCTTACATGACCATAGCTGTTAATGGGACGTTAATAAATCAAACAAACAAACAAACAAACAAAAAAGCCATACAGATTTTGAAGCTGATCGGAAAAACAAGATGGCCGCCAGGCAGCCATCTTTGATTTTGGCAGTTGAAGTTTGTTATCGATATTTCTTGAGAAACTACTGAAGGGATTGTGTTCAAACTTCACATGGAGGTTACCCTTGGTCCCTTTTTGTGCCATACAGATTTTGAGGCTGATCGGAAAAAACAAGATGGCCGCCAGGCAGCCATCTTTGATTTTGGCAGTTGAAGTTTGTTATCGATATTTCTTGAGAACTACTGAAGGAATTTTGTTCAAACTTCACATGGAGGTTACCTTTGATCCCTTTTTGTGCCATACAGATTTTGAGGCTGATTGGAAAAGCAAGATGGCCGCCAGGCAGCCATCTTTGATTTTAGCAGTTGAGGTTTGTTATCGATATTTCTTGAGAACTACTGAAGGAATTGTGTTCAAACTTCACATGGAGGTTACCCTTGGTCCCTTTTTGTGCCATACAGATTTTGAGGCTGATCGGAAAAACAAGATGGCCGCCAGGCGGCCATCTTGGATTTTGATAGTTAAGGTTTGATATCCCTATTTCTCAAAAAGTGCTGAAGGGATCTTTCTCAAATTTAATATGTAGGTTCCCCTAGGGCCCTTGTTGTGCATAATGCATTTTTGGACCAATCGGTGAACAAGATGGCCGCCAGGCCGCCATCTTGGATTTTGATAGTTAAAGTTTGTTATGGCTGTTTCTCAGATAGTACTGAAGGGATATGTTTCAGATATCATATGTAGGTTCCCCTAGGGACCTAGTTGTGCGTATTGCATTTTGGGACCGATCTGTCAACAAGATAGCCGCCAGGTAGCCATCTTGGATTTTGTTATTCAAAGTTTGTTATCACTATTTCTCAAAGTTTTGAAGGGATCTGTCTCAAAAATTCATATGTAGGTTCCCCTAGGGCCCTAGTTGTGCATATTGTGATTTGGGACCGATTGATCAACAAGATGGCTGCCAAGGAGTCATCTGGGATTTTGATAGTTGAAGTTTGTTACCGCTATTTCTCAAAAGGTACTGAAGCGATATGTCTCAAATTTTATATGTAGAATGTTTGAAAAAGTTTAAAAAGCAGAGAAAATATCCATCTTTCCGTTGTCAGATATAGATAATTCTTTGGTGGGCGCCAAGATCCCTCTGGGATCTCTTGTTAATAATGTAAAAGGGAGCGGTTTCTGTCCTAGAAACATAACCCAGGTTCTGAGATCTCGGACCATTAGGTCTTAGATTCTGGAACCATAAAGCTGAAGAATGCAATTGGCGAATGAACACAGACTCAGAAATATACGTTCAATATAATTTTTATTGTTGATAACAAGTGTAGAAATTTCTAACGACGCAATAATACAAGACAATGGTGAAAAACAACTCGACTCGCACCGACTCTCGTACGCCCTGCCTACATAATATATACACCCTGTTAGGATAAACCAGCTATTTATCACTGTTATTAATACTATTTAAGAGGTACTGAAATATACCGCCCCGATACCCAATATATACGTTAATCTAGTGGATACATGGCTTACTCCTATGTACACGAAAGTATATAGACGACGGACAGCTACATCTACATGTATACCCTACTATATGACACTACATTATAAACTTCATAGCGTTACCTAGTACTAGTGGCTACCTATATCCTATAGCTAGGTATAGAACTAGAAAGAGTCTTAGCCCTGCAGGTAGGGCGTTAGAATTGTACTGCTGCCCCTAGTGCATGATCGTAAAAGGCGACTAAATTTAGGATAGACTTATATCTTTTCTTTTCTTCCTAACTGACTTGATCTAATGCCTCACTTTTGGCCTTGCGTTGAGCGTTCGCCCCTGTGAGGAAGGCTCTGGGTTCTGTCCCCTGGCCGAGACACACCAAAGTCTATAAAAGTGGTAGTTTCTGCTCCTGCTTAGCGCTCAGCAAACGGGGAGTGGGACGACTGGTTCGCCCGTTGTCAGTATAATGTGACCGGGTGGGGTGTGTTGCTTGGTGTCTTCGGCGGCATGCTTCAGTGATATAGCACTATAAAAAGGGCAATAGTTCCACTATACAAGAAGACATAACATGAATTTACCGCAGTCTCCCAAAACACGCACAACATACACGCAACACACCGCATACATGGGAGGCCGTTCTTACAATGACCACAGCTGTTAATAGGAAACGTTAATTAATCAAACAAACAAACAAATAAATAAAACAAACAAACAAATCTACTGTTTCAGACCATCTACATATCTGTATATTTGGGCATGTTCAAAGATGATTTGTGACGTCACTAATGCAATGACCAAATCGATACTGACATGTTATATAGTGATGAACATCTCTTTTTCAAAACACAAGTATTTAGTCTTCGAGGGTCTCAGCGGGGCTCCAGAAGGGTGCATGAAACTGGGCAAATGCATAAATACGTTACGGTCGTCCAAAGGATATAGAATATAGTGCCATGGATTTTTTTTCGGAATGCAGATAATTGTTTTTTTTTTGTGTTATTTTAGCTCACCTGGCCCGAAGGGCCGGTGACCTTATGTCATGGCGCGGCGTCCGTCGTCCGTCCGTCAACATTTCCTTTAAATCGCTACTAGCCATAGAGTTCTGCATGGATTGTAACCAAATTTGGCCACAAACATCCTTGGGGGAAGGGGAACAGAACTTGTATAAAGTTTGGCTCTGACCCCCCGGGAGCAGGAGGGGCGGGGCCCAATAGGGGAAAATAGAGGTAAATCCTATAAATCGCTACTTGTCCTAGAGTTCTGCATGGATTGTAACCAAATTTGGCCACAAACATCCTTGGGGGAAGGGGAACCGTAAACTTGTCTATACACTCTGGCGTTACTGACCTCGCCGTGGGCATAGGAGGGGCGTGCCCTCAATCTGAAAGATAGAGGCTGAAAATCTATAAGATCAGGCTACTTACTGTACCTAGAGATTTGCATTGGAAATTGCAAACAAAATTGGCTTTTGGCCACACACATTCCTGGGGGGTAGTGAGGAGACAGCACTTGTATAAAGTTTAGTGGCGTCGGACCTCGCCGGTGGCATGAGTGGCTAGGGGCCCAAAATAGGGAGAAATAAAGGGTAAATCCCTATAAATCCGCTACTTGTCCTAGAACTTTCTGCAATGGATTGTAACCAATTTAGGACACAAACACTATGCTGGGGGGAAGGGGGAAGCCTCGGAACTTGTAAAAAGTTAGCCCACTGACACCCCCGGTGGCAGGAGGTGCGGGGCCCAATAGGGGAAATAGAGGTAAATCCTATAAATCGCTACTTTTCCTAGAGTTCTGCATGGATTGTAACCAAATTTGGCCACAAACATTCTTGGGGGAAGGGGAACAGAACTTGTATAAAGTTAGGCTCTGACCCCCCGGGGGCAGGAGGGGCGGGGCCCAATAGGGGAAATAGAGGTAAATCCTATAAATCGCTACTTGTCCTAGAGTTCTGCATGGATTCTAATCAAATTTGGCCACAAACATCCTTGGGGGAAGGGGAACAGAACTTGTATAAAGTTTGGCTCTGACCCCCTGGGGGCAGGAGGGGCGGGGCCCAATAGGGGAAATAGAGGTAAACCCTATAAATCGCTACTTGTCCTAGAGTTCTGCATGGATTGTGACCAAATTTGGCCACAAACATCCTTGGGGGAAGGGGAACAGGACTTCTATAAATGTTTGCTCTGACCCCCCGGGGGCAGGAGGGGTGGAGCCCAATAGGGGAAATAGAGGTAAATCCTATAAATCGCTACTTGTTCTAGAGTTCTGCATGGATTGTGACCAAATTTGGCCACAAACATCCATGGGGGAAGGGGAAGAGAACTTCTATAAATGTTGGCTCTGACCCCCCGAGGCAGGATGGGTAGGGCCCAGTAGGTGAATTAGAGGTAAATATTCGAATTCCTTCAGAAAAGAAACAATGAACCTGTATTTAGAACATTACTTGGCATTACAAACCAGGTGAGCGATACAGGCCCTCTGGGCCTCTTGTTTTATATATATATGTTTAACTTGAACTAAAATTAGAAGCTCAAACATTTCAATGGAGAAAAATACTAAATCGTCTACTCCTGTTTTGGCCGAAACTGAAAGAAAGCTGTATATTATTTTCAATATGTGGAGTAGGAGGGGGTGATAATACATTATGTATGAAACTGCTCTAGCTGTTGCTAATAATCATATATTTACATTCCGAGTCTTGTTTCTTTGTTGCTCCCATTTTATGGGAACAATAAATATTTCACCATGAACACACTATGAATGCAGTATGAAAAGCGAATTTCACGTGACGATTTTTTTACACAATACCACTGCGCTCTTTTACAAGTTCGGAATATGAAAACACAATAACTTAAAATATATACTTATTTTCCAAAAAGAATGTATTGTGGAAAAAAGAAATCGCGTGCGTTTGTAAAAATATTTCGACTGCTAATATAAGTCTAAAAATGTCTGACGAAGAGGAAAGCCCTATAGAAACCTTCGGATGTTTGCACATTCCGGATCTGACTGAGTTTTCATCAGACGAACTAATAAAATACTAAGAATGGTATTAAGCGAGAATACTGCGATTTCTACTGAAGATATTGAAGTTAATGCAGTTGCATGCCTACAAGAGACAACCCCTGCCCCAAGGGAAATGAAACTAACGGCACCGACGACCTAATGTTGAAAACACACTTAAGGTAAATTAACAGAAAAATTTTACATTATACAAATCTCAAATGGAAAGTCTTGTTAAAGTATTTAGCTTAAACTTGTGTTTAATTTTACACCCTAAACTCACATATTTTTTTTCTTTACATAATTTAATAGGCTACCATGTAAACAATCATGTAATGTAGCCTGCCCTACTGTAATGTATAGATCATAGATACAGATAAAGTAGTTCCTGTATTATTATTGAAAAAACATGATTACAAAAAAGAAACAAACAGAACATCATGAACCAGCAGCCAAAAGGTTTTAAACCGTTTCAAACGAAGTATTTGAATTTTTTTCAGAATTCGTTATGAATTCCATATAGGTTAACTTCGAAAAAATCAGTTTAAAAAGCAATAGTACCTTGTCAAAATATAGTCAATAGTTTTCGGAGGTGTTTTATTTTTCAGAATTATCGTGTATCGTAACACATAATACTATCAATCCAAATGGCTTTAAAGTTATTTACAAGAATTTATTTATACTTTATACATATTCCAATACCTAAATTAGTCGTAATATGGACCCAAGGCGGGATCATTTTTTAATAGTTGCAATTGTTGTATGTTGCAGGATGTTCGGTTATGTAGAATGTCAGAAGAGATGTCCGACAATGAAGGCACGTAATCAACATGTGCGGGATAACCACAGGGAAAAGAAGCGTTACCCACACGGGAGATGTCACTACACTTATCCAAAGAGCCGCTCTTTATATTTGCAGTCCCACATGTACCGGATTCACAGTGTTAAGAACTCCCGATCGGACACCTGGAAGAGGCGGAACCCATTGCAGCAACCCTTCCTTCTGGCCAGGAAGAGGCGGTACTGGAGGCTGCAACCCTTCCTGCTAGCCAGAAAAAGGCGGAACCGGCGGCTGCAACCCTTCCTGCGGGACAAGATGAATAGAAGGGATCACTGGACGATCTGAAAGAGCGAGCCACTCATTTGTTAAGGATGGTAGGAATTACAGCATTCCCTCCTGCTCCACGGATCTGGACTGACATTGATGATGAAGAGGTGACAGTCGCTCCTGGACTATTGTGGCCTCCCAAAGACTGGCGGAGATCATCAGCAGACCAATGGCTGTTGATGTGGAAAACTGCAGCAGTCCAGTTGTGCGGTGTGTCTCTAGCATCAGACAATTCCTGGCCGGACCCAGTTTTTAGGCCTGCTAGGAGGACTGTCACCCCGTATGAAAGATGGGGAGCGGAGGTAGTGCCAGCACGATATTATAATTATATGGCCATCCCCAGGGTTGTTTTACAAGAATGTTTGTTCTGACGACAAGAATTATACATGACACACAGCTGGGGCAACATACCGTAGATGTGTTTCACTGCATCAAATGACTTCAAATTTAATCGGACACTCATTTTTAGCTCACCTGGTCCGAAGGACCAAGGTGAGCTTATGCCATACCGTGGCGTCCGTCGTCCGTCCGTCCGTCAACAATCGACTTCTCCATAACCGCTGGTCGGATTTCAACAAAATTTGACTGGTAGCATCCTTATGGGCTACTAACTGAAAATTGTACAAATGATGCGGCTGACCCCTAAGTGGCGGGGCCAAAAGGGGTCAATTTGGCTATTTCCATTTAAACGACTTCTCTCTGAAACTAAGCATGGGAGAGCACCCAAAATGCAATTGTAGCATCTTTAAAGGGTGGGGATTCAAAATTGTACAATTGATGTGGCTGACCCCCTAGGGGCCTGAGGGGCGGGGTCAATTTGGCTATTTCCATTTAAACGACTTCTTCTCTGAAACTAAGCATGGGATAGCACCCAAAATGCATCCTTATAGGGTGGGGATTCAAAATTCAAATTCGGGTTAAAATTCTATCCTGGGCTCAATCTTGTATACACAGGGGCCATTTCGAAGCAGAAATTAAAATTCCAATACTCACCTATGATGTAATGTGTATTTCGGCTGTATGTCAAATCTGTAATATGAACTTAATCGGTCAAGTGGTTTGTCCAGGACAGGGCTTCACCTTCGGACAGTCACCCCCGGAGTAATTCTGAAAACATGAAATATTGAACTTACACACTGTTTATTAATTGTAAATTATGTATTAAATATTGAAATAGTATTAATGTTGTTTAAGTTAATTATTGGTTACATCATTAAACTTTCTGAATATAATGAAAAAATAGGAAAAGTCCCCAGCGAAGGGGAGATAATCCATTACATAATCAGGTACCCCTTAATTTTGTTTGTTTGTTTGTTAGTAATTAACTCCTATAATATTAGAAAATGTCAAGATTTTGGAGCGGTGCAGAAACATGTTGTGTCTTCTGTATATGGAACTGTTGCCCATATATACCTGAGCATGTTGCCGAGAACCTTTTACATTATATTCAAATGTTACTAAGCAAGGGGCAGGTACCACATGGTCTCCAGAAAAGTCAAGATTTTTATCTGTTTAAAATAAAGCATTCTGTTTAAATAAACAAATAACACAAAGATCAAACCTGTAATGAGCACAAAAGATGCATGTCTTTGTCCGTGACTGGAATCTGTGCAACCAACATATATTTCCGGAAATCTTGAATGACCCTGAAACACCATTAATATGTTTCATTAACAGAAAAAATATTCACAAAATGGTATTTTTCATCATTATAACATAAAATGCATACTTTTAATAAACTTATTAGCCCTAATATTACAATTAATCAGTACAATTAGTTAAATTGGCTTACCTGAGATGAACACCCCCCACACCCCTCCCACCAATTATACCTGGCAGGTATAAATACCACACCCCAAACTAGACATTATGTAATACAATGTAATTGTCTCCCCTTAATGTTACCAATTTCAAATGTATAAGCTGTAACGTATAAGTTTTATACCTTTATGGCTTTCGGCACTCCAATATGGCAGAGACGACTGCCCCCCCCCCCCCCTCCCCCCAATTTCTTGATTTGACCGCTAATTCCGACCATGCATACAGTTCCGTGAACTAAATTCTGACAACTGAGGAGACCATGCACCGTGCACCCATGTGATCGTACCCATCTGATGTTAAACGCACATGTCACACGTTTACAGCCGTGCTAATTACCTGAATCTACGTTATATGTACCATTAACATACTGGCCAATTCTAAATAAACTGCATGCATAGTCACAGTGACACGTATTATTCTAAAACTTGGCGACTTACCTTTGTTTGCAGGTAGGGCGTTAGAATTGTACCTGCTGCCCCTATTGCATGATCGTAAGAGGCGACTAAATTTAGGATCTTATCTTTTCTTTCTTCCTAAATTACTTTATTCTTCCTAACGTCTCCCTTGACACCACCTCACTTTTGGCCTTTAGTTGAGCGCTCGCCCCTGTGAGGAAGGCTCTGGGTTCTGTCCCCTGGCCGAGACACACCAAAACCTATAAAAGTGGTAGTAGCGCTCCAGCATAGCGCTCAGCATAACGGGAGTGTGGGACGACTGGTTCGCCCGATGTCAGTATAATGTGACCGGGTGGGGTGTGTTGCTTGGTGTCTTCGGCGGCATGGTGTCTTCGGCGGCATGCTTCAGTGATATAGCACTATAAAAAGGGCAACAGTTCCACTATACAAGAAGACACAACACGGACATACCGCAGTTTCCCAGTACACTCACATCGCACAACATACACGCAACACACTGCAAACATGGGAGGCCGTCCTTACATGACCATAGCTGTTAATAGGACGTTAATAAATGAAACAAAAGAAACAAACAAACGTTCATAATGCAATGGTAGCATCCTTATAGGGTGAGGATTCAAAATTGTACAAATGATAGGACTTACCCACCCCCCCCATCCCCCCCCCCGGGGCTTAGGGGTGGGGTCAAAAGGGATTAATTTGGCTATTTCCATTTAAACGACTTCTTCTTTGCAACTAAGCATGGGAGAGCACTCATAATGCAATGGTAGCATCCTTATAGGGTGGGGAGGATTCAAAATTGTACAAATGATGGGGCTGACTCCCTGGGGCCTTAGACATAGGTCAATTAGGCTACTATTTTCATATAAATTTATAAATTACTTCCTCTCTGAGCCTTTGTATTGGATAGCATATTTGTATGGTATCTTTAGCATCATTATATGGTTGTGTTTCAAAATTAAAGAAATTTTGGAGTTTATTTTACTAATTTTTTCCAATTGTAAGAGTCTTTGTGATAATTACAAAAAAAAAACCCAGGTGAGCGATACAGGCCATCTGGGCCTCTTGTTTATTTGACTATTTCTCCAAATATCTCTGTGGTTATACTTTATACCCAATGGGTCTTACCCACGGAACTATCTGCGAGGCGGCGCTAGTGTACTAAAGGTGGTTGCGCAAACGTTTTAATCGCTGCGACGCTTGTAACTGAACATAACAAATATGGCGAATCGCTACTTAAAATTTTCAGTGCCGAAATTGAAGGCTGAATTGGCTGCGCGAGGAGCCTCTGTGAGTGGAAGGAAGGCAATACTTATTGAAAGGTGATGATTAATTTTATATTACAATTCATAAATTCATCGTATTTGATACTTTTCATTCAACACTTCTGTATATTATACGATTACCCAGTTGTCACATACATGTATACAAGTGACGGGTCATTTCGCATTCAATCCCGTTCGCCCTTGGTTGCTTCGCTGTGAGTTATTTCACTCTAAATATGTTTTTAGGGCGATACAGTAGTGTTTATTTCTATTACATTTCTAGTAGCTTTGATATATGTCATGAATTTGTACCATTTATGCATGCATCACATCAAGGATTTGTACATGCTTTATCACATATACACATGTAAGCATATAACGGAGTCTGGTTTACTGTCAGTAGATAACTTCTATACACAAGTTCTGAACCAGAAATAAACTATCTTATGTTATAGGAAATGAGTCAAATGTTGTAAGAATTATTCCAATTAAATGAGTTGACCTTTGAATCCTATTAAAAAAAATCCGTGACTAACCCCCGGGGTCTAAGCGGGGCCAAAAGGTGTCAAATAGGCTAAAATTAAAAAAAAAACTTATGAAATTCTGGAAATGGTCTTATTAGCCTGAAATTTTAACGTCATATATCCATATTGACCCTGGCCTACCACCAGGGGCAGAGGGGCAGGGCCAAAAGGTCAAAATGACTTAAAAAAAATTCAAATGTTATTCTGAATTCACTGATGACAGATTTGATGGAACCAAATACTCTTCATAGATTAAAAAGTTAAACTAATAAAATAACTGACTAAACTTCAAGGGCCTGGTTTGAAAAAAAAAAAAAAAAAAAAAGGGGGGGGGGGTGGCAGGTCGGCCAGGAGGATATAAAAAAAACCCAAAACAAACAAACGAGAAACTGAGATCGAAATCCTGACTTTTTAAAAAAAGAATTATCTCCCCTTCACCATTCCATTCCTTTCATCCGTGACACTCGAGCTCCTTCACGCCCACTAGTAAACTATCTTATCGTATGAAACTGGTCTTCGCCAATTATTACAAGTTTAACATATAAATTATCATAATTTTATTAGGTTGGAAGCATACGAGCGAAATAGAGACTTCCGCATAGTGTTAACAACACTACCAGAACCTTTGGCGGTCGGGTGGCCTTCTACTGGCTGTCAGCAGCTGCAGCCTCAGCATAAGATTATTTTACCAAAGATAACTATGGAGCAGATAGAAAGTTACTTCTTATACAGAATGGCAGGTAATTATCAATGTGTTTTACACCTTACAGTTTTAGAAATATTTCAGTTTCTATAGATCTGCATTAATGGTTTAACTTTACTGTTACTGTTTATTACATGGAATTCAACATTCCTACCGGTAATTAGTCATCCTTAATTCTTAAACGCATCACATACTTTTCCGTAATATTATTTTAATTTAATCACAGTAAAACTTATCACTTACATTTATACCAGTTCTGGTTCATTACAGTATATATATGTAATGTACATTTTATAAAGACGACAGTCAATCCATGGGGGACATTAAAGCCCTTGAAAAAGGAAGAGACATGGTTTTGGCCGACAGGGTACAGGCTTGCTCCATGTTCATCAAAGAGCATGTATACATGACCAGCATAGTTGGTGCTGCAATGAAGAACAAGGTACCTGTATATATTTATCATTATTTATGCAAAGTATAAAGTAGTAAGCTGTGTTTTATACTGATAAAGAGAATAATCAAAGTATATTGTATATACATGTATTTGATTCTATGAAATAACATTCCTTTAAACTAGCTATAGTTAGTCTGATTTCAAAATATCAATATACAAAACTAGTGTGAGGATGTCTAACCTTATATTACAATGCACGTTTCATGTATATGTTGCTACTATTAACATATTCATTATCCTATGATTGTAGGTTTCTTACAACTTCAAGCTGAAGCTGGATAAGCTGACAGGGGACCCAATAAATACCCACTGTGAGTGTCCAGCAGGTAAATGGCCACATGGAACATGTAAGCACCTGGCAGCAGTACTGTTGATGTTGCAGCATTTCATCAACACCGGAGTGATACAGGTGGAGAAGTCCTGTACAGAGCACCTACAAACATTCCACAAACCAAAACACGCACACAAAGGTATCACATTGCTCATATTTATTTGATTATTCATTATACATGTATAGTATAGAGACAATAATGTAATACATGTACAAAAAGAATGGGTTAACCCTTTAGAATTTTGGTATATTATTTAGCATTCTTTACTTAAAAGATCCTCGAAATTCTAAATAATACTTGAAGATTGATAGAGGAATGGATATAACCAACATCATTATACTTATTCACACATACACTTATACACAATGATTGCCAGATTAATTAAAATCTGTTTGCATAAATGAAATGCATTTTTGGTGATCTAAATGATATCACAATATTCATTGGACATTGATATAGTTTGAATATACTACATGTATCATAGATATCTGAAAAATGAAAAAAAAAGACCCACAATAAAAAATTCCATGAAATAATGTGCATCTTTACTTCTGTTTTATTAATACCGGTACAATACCACATATTTATATATATATTTGTATTATTTTAATACACAGGTGCCCCTGTAACCGCTGAGGATTTGCCTTCTAAAAGGAAAACTGGCGATGACTTTCTTGAGGACCCTAGACCACCCAAGTATCGTAATACAGAAGGATATAATGACTTCGTAAGACACTGCATCATCAACCACTGTTCTGCAACATCACAGGATATTGCAATGCGATATCTTTATGGAAGAGCAAACATACAGGTGAGACATTTTGCTCGATTGAAATGACAGTAGATTGAAAAAAAAAATTCTAGTAATCCCATCATATACAATAATATTTATTATTCACATTGGCTTTTCAATATTTAAAGGGACAATTCAGTGAGGCTAATTCAGCGAGGCTACTTCTGTTTCATAACCACGAAGCAAAATATGACATAAATGTATTGTTCTATATTCCTTATGAAACATAACACAAAATATTGACAATTTTCACAACATTGTTAAGTATTTTGATTGAGACTGTAGAAATTCCAAATCGTTGATCAATACGATTAAGCAGGTACAACATGTACGCTGTACCCATACCTGAGCCAAAGTCACGCACGTTAAACAAATGCAATACATAACCACTGAAGAGTTGATGAAATTATTTTCAAACAAGAACAGCATCTAATAAGGTTAACACACTACTGTAAGAGCGATTTGAGTAGTTCTAGACAAAAAATTCTTTACTACACTGGCAAGGGCCAGGGTTCGGCATACCACTATGTGTATATAAATGGCGGACAGTTCAAGCGAGTTTGAACATTTCATACATTTTACAGCAGTGGGTTTCTCTGGCATATCACAGTAAAAACAAACTAATCTAATTTCTATCAGAACTGGTTTGTTTCCGAAATATGTGCAAAGTTTAATGTTCTCTTAGACTGAATTGTCCCTTTAATGATATTTATTACCTAAAACGATTTTTTTTATTTAGTAATATAAGAACTTATGACGTTTTCAATTTGAATGTATAATGTTCATAGTTTGTTCTTTTTAGACATTTATTTTACCTGCGCACACCAACATAACATTTTATTATAAAACCTAACAAGTATTTATTCATATATGTTTTTTGATTATTTGCTATATTATTCTACCTTTAATGTATCATCATCAATTCATTAGGTAGCTACATTGGAACATGATTACACATCCCTTCCATTTACAGAATACTGGCTGGAGTCAGCTGTCCAGGTAGCAACTTTAATTTTGATAATATAAACTTTTTACATCATGACCACAGATTCAATCATAGTGATGTATGTCAGATTTCCTCTTAATAATATTCCGTGTCATCTGGAAAATCCTGTTGATATTACTTCTTTGACCCTTAATATTTTTATACAGATATTTTGATTTAAAATGCATATATATTAGTAAAACCATGGTCTATTTATATACATTGTACTTGTTTTGATAGTCATCATCATTATCAGTGTAATATTGATTTAGTGAAGTATCATTATCAGTGTAATATTGATTAAGTCATATATCATTATCAGTGTAATATTGATTTAGTGAAGTATCATTATCAGTGTAATATTGATTTAGTGAAGTATCATTATCAGTGTAATATTGATTTAGTGAAGTATCATTATCAGTGTAATATTGATTTAGTGAAGTATCATTATCAGTGTAATATTCATTTAATGAAGTATCGTTATCAGTGTAATATTGATTAAGTCATATATCATTATCAGTGTAATATTGATTTAGTGAAGTATCATTATCAGTGTAATATTGATTTAGCCTTCTAGAAAAAAGAAGTGGCTGGTTTATTTTGTTTAATATCCAAGGTTAAGGAGATGAAGGAATACCATAGTACCCTATATAAAAACACCCAGCTATGGTGATAACTAGTTAACTGTCTAAGATAGATTTTAAACACAAAACTCTTAGGAAAAAGGCAATGGTGATAAAATATAAGAATATTTTAACCACTAAGCTACCATGAATTCTTATTGTGAAATCATGATAAAGAGGAATATCAACGTTTTTAAAAAAATAAACCATTCATGTACAAAAATTGTCTTTTAGGTCACTGAAAAACAGGCAAAAATAATTGAGGAGAGCACAAGAAACCAGTCCTCATCTAAAGCCTGGCACAGTGAAAGGGCATGGCGTCTCACAGCATCTAGATTTGGGGAAATCCTTAAGATGACACACAGGAGGAGTATAACTAAGCTTTATGTTTCCCTGTTGAAATCAAGACATCTAATGTCTGAAGGGATGGCACACGGAAAGAACTATGAGGCCAAAGCATTGCTAGCTTTTGAAAGCAAAATGCAGATAAAAAAAAAATTGGATTTTTTATCTATGTACCAAAACCATTCTTGGGTGCAACACCTGATGCAATCATTGACAACAATTATATTGTTGAAATCAAATGTCCATACAATGGTCGTAATGAAAAAATAACACCTGAGAAAAATGTTCCTTTCTTGATAAACAATGAACAAGATGATATTGTATTGAAAAGCAACAGTAACTATTTTTATCATGTTCAAGGTCAACTTCTCATAACAAAAAGACAATTCTGCTATTTTGTTGTATACACTTTCTGTGACTTGTCTGTTCAGAAAATAGAATTTGAACATGATTATTGTTATAATTCAATGATTCCAAAACTAGAGTTGTTCTTCACCAAACACTTCAGATCTTTTCATTGCATCAACTCTTTGAACTTGGTAAGTATTTTGTATCAAAGGTGTGTACATTGTACCTGTATGTACAGGGTAGGTTGTAATACCACAGGTTTGAAGTAAACACAATTATAGTATCATGCAAACTTGTTAACAATACAGTTTCTAAAATTTGAGATAGCAAAGCATACAAAGACAATACGTGATCCCAGCTGTAGTTTCCTTTGAGGAAGTTCTTTTTTTAAATTTTGAAGCCTTTGCTTAAACCAATTATACGTTCAATGTGTATTCTCTTTGAAACAACTCTTCTATCGTGAACAACTTCCTGTGGATCTAACTGAGACTTTCCTTTCAACATGGTTGGTGTATTTACATAAACATCATTGGTAGCAAAAAGGTCTTGGACCATTATACCACGGTCAGCCATTATACTGTCACCTTTATTAAACATTGTTTTGTTAAGTAAGGAAGAATTTTCAATAATTTGTCTGTCACTTGCAGAACCACCATAGGCATCATATACAAAACCTACAACACCTCTTGGTGTACAACCTATCATAGCCTTCAGTGTATTTTTATGTTTGTATGAAGACCATGTAGCACTCTGTGCATTAACTTCAGAAGGTTTTTGAATAGGTTATTCAGTAGCATCTAAAATAACTCTAGTGTTTGGGAATTTCTTTTGAAAATCTAAAGGCATATACTCTTCAACAACTTCTTTTGAAGGCCAAATATCTACTTCTTTGAGTTGAAAATATGAAAAATTTATCCAGGTTACAACTATTCTGGAAACTGTAGATTCAGAAACATTAAAAAACAAGGACAATTCAATATCTTCTTTTGCTTGACGAAGTTTCATGAGAACCATGAACAACTGGTCTCTAGGATCTAACAATGACCCTTGGTGACACAGCTCATTAACACAGGGACCCAGACATTGATAGAATAACATAAACTGTGCAAAATCAGTAAACCCAGTGTAATAGTTTATCATTTTGTCATTGTAACGAAAAAAATCAACTGAAAATTTTCAAATGAATTGATTTCACACTGGGTAGAAATAGAATGTGTACTAGTAAAAGGTGTATAGGACCTTAAAATTTCAGGTGACGCACATGAATCAATATCCACCTCATACTGAACATCCTCTGGTGGTTTGGTAGAGTCTTGGTCAGGCTGTAAGGACCTGCTGTCTCGTATTTTCTGCCTCTTTTGTCGAGGGCTCTCCTCCATACTGTCATCTTTGAATGAAAACACTGAAGGCACAGTCTGTTCTTTCAGTCTGCTACGTTCACCTGTTCATTGAGTATAAGACATGCCCATTATCACATTATGTAGGAAGGCTCTGGGTTCTGTCCCCTGGCCGAGACACACCAAAGTCTATAAAAGTGGTAGTTTCTGCTCCTGCTTAGCGTTCAGCATACAGGGAGTGGGACGACTGGTTCGCCCGTTGTCAGTATAATGTGACCGGGTGGGGTGTGTTGCTTGGTGTCTTCGGCGGCATGCTTCAGTGATATAGCACTATAAAAAGGGCAACAGTTCCACTATACAATAAGACACAACACGAACATACCGCAGTCTCCCAGTACACTCACCTCGCACAACATACACGCAAAACACTGCATACATGGGAGGCCGTCCTTACATGACCATAGCTGTTAATAGGACGTTAATAAATCAAACAAACAAACAAACAAAAAGTATATAAAATTGTAACAAGTCAAAGTAGTATAGGGCTGCGGTGGCCAAGTCGCCCAACATATTAAGCCTTCCACCTATGGGGTCAGTGGTCAAGTTTGAATTCCATGTTACGTAGTTGCCAGGTAGTAGGTACTGACCGCTGGTCGGTGGTTTTTCTATAGGTAATCTGACTTTCCTGTACCATCCAAATCTGGCATGTCCTTAAATGACACTGACTTTTAATACACTGTATGATGTTTCACAATAATCCAACCAAATCAAAGTAGTACATGTACATTATCTGTTTTATCATTCAATTGTAACAAGAGAAAGTAAAGCAAGACTACCAGTAATTATTTCTATACTGTATCAATTACGGTAGTAGAATATGACCAGATATTTCAATATGATTTATTTGATAAACTGAAAATTCATTTATTCATTCATCAAATTATGTAAAGTCTATAAAGCTTGTGTCTGTATGTTGTACATGTGAGTGTACAGAAGTTGAATGTGTACATTTATGACTGTTATCATATGGTTGTGTTAATATATATGTGTATGTCAAGTTGTTAAAGATATTTATGTACAGTGTGGAAGAAGAATGCATGCATGTTTACTGGAATTTTATGACTGAAATGAAGATATATTTTTATGTCTGCTATGTATGGGAAAGAATAAATGTGTCAGTGTGACAACATAAATTATTGTATTGTTTAATAAAATATATTGATCCAATATTGTGTATGTCACTTTTATTTTGTACATTGTTTTAATTTTAAAATGAATGAAAGGAAAATTGATGGAAAATTGACTTTTGTCTTTATACATTTGTAAGGGTTGTGAAATGTAAAGTGAACCATATTTCCATACCACCTGGGCTCCATTCAAATGGTCACAAGTGTCCATGTCTAATATTGATGTTGTAGTGTTGCATTAACCTGAAAAGAAAAAAGAAAAAAAACACACAAAGCAACACGAACTTTTATAGAGAGATTTAATATAGCTATATTGAAAATATTTTCACTTTGGTCATTGATAAATTATTTAGATATTTGATACTTATCTTGCCGATGTGTTGTTCCTGGCATAGCGGTGCACATGATTTTACAAAATTTAATCATTATATATACATGTCTTTATGACAATAGCTGTTAATAGGACGTTAATTAATCAAACAAACAAGATTCATTTGAATATTTTGGGCCAATAAAATTCAATAACAACACTCGCCGAATACTGAAATTCCACAATGAACCATTTTCTTCTTGATTTCAGTATTCGCGTTTTTCCTGACCCATGATTCACAAGTCGTTGGCCCTGCAGGTAGGATATTAGAATTGTACCTGCTGCCCCTATTTTATGATCGTAAAAGGCGACTAAATTTAGGATCTTTTCTCTTTCCAATCTGATTAAAATGCAGATCCTTATACTCACTCCGTTATATAAAGGATTTGACAATATCCCATAGGGGGTCACGTCCAGATGATCTTTATACCACGTGGTCTTGATATAAGATACATTTTTACACCTTGTCACATCCATTTCGTCCCAGTAAGCAGTACACTTATACAATAAGCTTTATTGTGCTCTTTGGGCGAGAATACTACGTGAACCAAAATAATTCTTGACAGTTTTTACAAAATATTTCGTCCCTGAAATTCACTGTCGAAAATTTTGCAAGTAACAATTTGATTGGCTATTTTCAAAGGTCACCTGGACATGACCCCTAATGGGGTTTTCTCAGATCCTCTTATCAGACGTAGTGATAATAAGGATCTGTATTTTAATCAGATTCCTTAACTTTCCTAATGCCTCCCTTGGCACCGCCTCACTTTTGGCCTTGAGTTGAGCGTTCGCCCCTGTGAGGAAGGCTCTGGGTTCTGTCCCCTGGCCGAGACACACCAAAGTCTATCAAAGTGGTAGTTTCTGCTCCTGCTTAGCGCTCAGCATACAGGGAGTGGGACGACTGGTTCGCCCGTTGTCAGTATAATGTGACCGGGTGGGGTGTGTTGTTTGGTGTCTTTGGCGGCATGCTCCATTGATATAGCACTATCAAAAGGGCAACAGTATACAGGAAGACACAACAGGGATATACCGCAGTCTCAAAAAACACGCACCTCGCACAACATACACGCAACACGCTGCATACATGGGAGGCCGTCCTTACATGACCATAGCTGTTAATAGGACGTTAATTAATCAAACAAACAAACAAAATCACAAGTCGTCTCAGAGTCCCATCTTCTTTACCTGCATGAATTATGCGAAATTGTTTGTCTTGCTAATAACTTCATCATCTCTCAATGATTTAAGAAAGTTATAACATTATATTATGCATACCAAAAGTGAAAACATCACAGCCAAGTATGATATCATAATGTATCGAACATGCAAAAACAGTCAAGGAAAAATAATTAAGGCTCGAAGACTAGCATGATGTACGAACATCCGTCATATTTGTAGAAGAATCGGAACCCAGTAATCCCTTTCTCTCTCTACTCTACCCGTCCACACTGCTGACAATCTGTCCTTCATAGGGCATCAGAGGTTCCCCTTTACACCTTTTTAGCCCACCATCTGATGATGATGGGCTATTCAAATCGCCTTTCGTCCGTGGTCCTTCCGTCCGTCCGTTAACAATTCTTGTTACCGCTACTTCTCAGAAAGTACTAAAGGGATCTTTTTCAAAATTTGATATGTAGGTTCCCCTAGGGCCCTAGTTGTGCATATTGCATTTTGGGACCAATCGGTCAACAAGATGGCCGTCAGGCAGCCATCTTGGATTTTGATAGTTAAAGTTTCTTACCACAATTTCTCAGAAAATAATGAAGGGATCTTTATCAAATTTCATATGTAGGTGGCCCTGGAGCCCTAGTTGTGCATATTGAATTTTTGGACTGATCGGTCTACAAGATGGCCGCCAGGCAGCTATCTTGGATTTTGATAAAGATTCTTACCACAATTTCTCAGAACATAACGAAGGGATATGTCTCAAATTTCATGTGCTGGTTCCCCTAGGGCCCTTGTTGTGTATATTGCATTTTGGGACTGATCGGTCAACAAGATGGCTGCCAGGCAGCCATCTTGGATTTTGATAGTTAAAGTTGTTACCGCTATTTCTCAGAAAGTACTGAAGGGATCTTTCCCAAATTTCATATGTAGGTTGCCCTAGGGCCCTAGTTGTGAATATTGCAATTTTGGACCGATCAGACAACAAGATGGCCACCAGGCCGCCATCTTGGATTTTGACAATTGAAGTTTGTTACCGCTATTTCTCCGAAAGTTATGAAGGGATCTGTCTCAAATTTCGTGTGCAGGTTCCCCTAGGTCCCTAGTTGTGCACATTGCATTTTGGGACCGATCGGCCAACAAGATGGCCGCCACGCAGCCATCTTGGATTTTGATAGTTAAAGTTTGTTACCGCTATTTCTCAGAAAGTAATGAAGGGGATATGTCTCAAATTTCATGTGCATGTTCCGATATATCTCAAATTTCATGTGCATGTTCCTCTAGAGGTTTTGTTGTGCATACAGCATTTTCGGACTGATCGGTGAACAAGATGGCTGACAGGCCGCCATCTTGGATTTTGATAGTTGAAATTTGTTACCGCTATTTCTTAGAAAGTACTGAAAGGATCTGTATCAAATTGTATTTGTAGGTTCCTCTAGGTCCCTAGTTGTGCATATTGCATATTGGGACCGATCGGTGGACAAGATGGCCGACAGGCAGCCATCTTGGATTTTGGTAATTGAAGTTTTATTACCACTATTTCTCAGAAAGTACTGAAATAATCTGTCTCAAATTTCATGTGCAGGTTCCCCTAGGTCCCTAGTTGTGCATATTGCATTTTCAGACCATTCGGTGGAAAAGATGGCCGATAGGCCGCCATCTTGGAATTTGATTATTGAAGTTTGTTACTGCTATTTCTTTGAAAGTACTGAAACGATCTGTCTCAAATTTCCCCTAGGACCTTAGTTGTGCATATATATTGCATTTTGGGGCCAATTGCTGAACAAGATGGCCAACAGGTAGCCATCTTGGATTTTGATAATTGAAGTTTGTTACTGCCATATATCTCATTAAGTAATGAAAGGATCTTTCTCAAATTTTATATAAGTTTGTAGTAAAAGTTTTAAAAGGAGCCCTGGAGGTAGGGCGTAAGAATTGTACCTGCTGCCCCTATTGCATGATCGTAAAAGGCGACTAAATTTAGGATCTTATCTTTTCTTTCTCCCTAAATTACTTTGTTCTTCCTAGAGTCTCCCTTGACACCACCTCACTTTTGGCCTTTGGTTGAGCGCTCGCCCCTGTGAGGAAAGCTTTGGGTTCTGTCCCCTGGCCGAGACACACCAAAGTCTATAAAAGTGGTAGTTTCTGCTCCTGCTTAGCGCTCAGCATAACGGGAGTGGTACGACTGGATTGCCCGTTGTCAGTATAATGTGACCGGGTGGGGTGGGGTGCCTGGTGTCTTCGGCGGCCTGCTTCAGTGATATAGCACAATAAAAAGGGCAACAGTTCCACTACACAAGAAGACACAACACGAATATACCGCAGTCTCCCAAAACACGCACCTCGCACAACATACACGCGACACACCGCATACATGAGAGGCCGTCCTTACATGACCATACCTGTTAATAGGACGTTAATTAATCAAACAAACAGAGAAAAGACCCATCTTTCCATTGTCAGACGTAGATCATTCTTTGGTGGGCGCCAAGATCCCTCTGGGATCTCTTGTTAGTCTTCACTTCTCCACCTGATAAATCAAAGGGAACTTGCATGGTTTTTTTTCTTATCAAATATCTTCAGAAAAAGTTGTCTTAAAAGGCTTTTATTGCCAAAACCAAACTAAGATGTTAGCCTGTATGTCATTTTAAGTTTCAATCTCTCTAAAATGTAACGTGCATAACTAAATCTCAAAGTTTTCATTTATAACATGTTTTTAGCCCACCATCATCAGATGGTGGGCTATTCAAATCGCCCTGCGTCCGTGGTCCGTCGTCCGCCGTCTGTCCGTAAACAATTTCTTAAAAACTTCACATGGAGGGTCCCCTTGGTCCATATTTGTGCAATACAGATTTTGAGGCTGATCGGAAAAACAAGATGGCCGCCAGGCAGCCATCTTTGATTTTGGCAGTTGAAGTTTGTTATCGATATTTCTTGAGAACTACTGAAGGGATTTTGTTCAAACTTCACATGGAGGGTACCCTTGGTCCCTAGTTGTGCCATACAGATCCTAGTTGTGCCATACAGATTGGCCCTGCAGGTAGGGCGTTAGAATTGTACCTGCTGCCCCTATTGCATGATCGTAAAAGGCGACTAAATTTAGGATATTATCTTTTCTCTTCTTCCTAACTGACTTTATCTTTCCTAATGCCTCCCTTGGCACCGCCTCACTTTTGGCCTTGAGTTGAGCGTTCGCCCCTGTGAGGAAGGCTCTGGGTTCTGTCCCCTGGCCGAGACACACCAAAGTCTATAAAAGTGGTAGTTTCTGCTCCTGCCTAGCGCTCAGCAAAAAATGAGTGGGACGACTGGTTCGCCCGTTGTCAGTATAATGTGACCGGGTGGGGTGTGTTGCTTGGTGTCTTCGGCGGCATGCTTCAGTGATATAGCACTATAAAAAGGGCAATAGTTCCACTATACAAGAAGACACAACACGAATATACCGCAGTCTCCCAAAACACGCACCTCGCACAACATACACGCAACACTACGCATACATGGGAGGCCGTCCTTACATGACCATAGCTGTTAATGGGACGTTAATAAATCAAACAAACAAACAAACAAACAAAAAAGCCATACAGATTTTGAAGCTGATCGGAAAAACAAGATGGCCGCCAGGCAGCCATCTTTGATTTTGGCAGTTGAAGTTTGTTATCGATATTTCTTGAGAACTACTGAAGGGATTGTGTTCAAACTTCACATGGAGGTTACCCTTGGTCCCTTTTTGTGCCATACAGATTTTGAGGCTGATCGGAAAAACAAGATGGCCGCCAGGCAGCCATCTTTGATTTTGGCAGTTGAAGTTTGTTATCGATATTTCTTGAGAACTACTGAAGGAATTTTGTTCAAACTTCACATGGAGGTTACCTTTGATCCCTTTTTGTGCCATACAGATTTTGAGGCTGATTGGAAAAGCAAGATGGCCGCCAGGCAGCCATCTTTGATTTTAGCAGTTGAGGTTTGTTATCGATATTTCTTGAGAACTACTGAAGGAATTGTGTTCAAACTTCACATGGAGGTTACCCTTGGTCCCTTTTTGTACCATACAGATTTTGAGGCTGATCGGAAAAACAAGATGGCCGCCAGGCGGCCATCTTGGATTTTGATAGTTAAGGTTTGATATCCCTATTTCTCAAAAAGTGCTGAAGGGATCTTTCTCAAATTTAATATGTAGGTTCCCCTAGGGCCCTTGTTGTGCATAATGCATTTTTGGACCAATCGGTGAACAAGATGGCCGCCAGGCCGCCATCTTGGATTTTGATAGTTAAAGTTTGTTATGGCTGTTTCTCAGATAGTACTGAAGGGATATGTTTCAGATATCATATGTAGGTTCCCCTAGGGACCTAGTTGTGCGTATTGCATTTTGGGACCGATCTGTCAACAAGATAGCCGCCAGGTAGCCATCTTGGATTTTGTTATTCAAAGTTTGTTATCACTATTTCTCAAAGTTTTGAAGGGATCTGTCTCAAAATTCATATGTAGGTTCCCCTAGGGCCCTAGTTGTGCATATTGTGATTTGGGACCGATTGATCAACAAGATGGCTGCCAAGGAGTCATCTGGGATTTTGATAGTTGAAGTTTGTTACCGCTATTTCTCAAAAGGTACTGAAGCGATATGTCTCAAATTTTATATGTAGAATGTTTGAAAAAGTTTAAAAAGCAGAGAAAATATCCATCTTTCCGTTGTCAGATATAGATAATTCTTTGGTGGGCGCCAAGATCCCTCTGGGATCTCTTGTTAATAATGTAAAAGGGAGCGGTTTCTGTCCTAGAAACATAACCCAGGTTCTGAGATCTCGGGACCATTAGGGTCTTAGATTCTGGAACCATAAGCTGAAGCTTGCAATTGGCGAATGAACACAGACTCAGAAATATACGTTCAATATAATTTATTGTTGATAACAAGTGTAGAAATTTAACGACGCAATAATACAGACAATGGTGAAACAACTCGACTCGCACCGACTCTCGTACGCCCTGCCTACATAATATATACACCCTGTTAGGATAAACCAGCTATTTATCACTGTTATTAATACTATTTATAGGTACTGAAATATACCGCCCCGATACCCAATATATACGTTAATCTAGTGGATACATGGCTTACTCCTATGTACACGAAAGTATATAGACGACGGACAGCTACATCTACATGTATACCCTACTATATGACACTACATTATAAACTTCATAGCGTTACCTAGTACTAGTGGCTACCTATATCCTATAGCTAGGTATAGAACTAGAAAGAGTCTTAGCCCTGCAGGTAGGGCGTTAGAATTGTACCTGCTGCCCCTAGTGCATGATCGTAAAAGGCGACTAAATTTAGGATCTTATCTTTTCTTTTCTTCCTAACTGACTTGATCTAATGCCTCACTTTTGGCCTTGCGTTGAGCGTTCGCCCCTGTGAGGAAGGCTCTGGGTTCTGTCCCCTGGCCGAGACACACCAAAGTCTATAAAAGTGGTAGTTTCTGCTCCTGCTTAGCGCTCAGCAAACGGGGAGTGGGACGACTGGTTCGCCCGTTGTCAGTATAATGTGACCGGGTGGGGTGTGTTGCTTGGTGTCTTCGGCGGCATGCTTCAGTGATATAGCACTATAAAAAGGGCAATAGTTCCACTATACAAGAAGACATAACATGAATTTACCGCAGTCTCCCAAAACACGCACAACATACACGCAACACACCGCATACATGGGAGGCCGTCCTTACATTACCATAGCTGTTAATAGGACGTTAATTAATCAAACAAACAAACAAAGATAGTTTATGTTTATGTAACAGGAGCGAGACGGGCCCAGTTTATTAATAACTACAAACTACACCCGGCTCCCTACCTGTGTGTTTTAACCCAGGTTCGTAGGGTTTTGCTTGATTTTTGCCGGTGAAGGAAAACGAGACAAATACTTTTAACACGTAACAATATTCATTTATAATGACATATTACATATTAAACGATGTTTTACACAAGATGTAGGGCCCAACAACGACGAGACTTAACACATATTTACAATATATCCCCGTCAACCCCTCCATACCCAACCTACAACCCTACCAACCTATACCTATAAACATGCCCCCTTCCTGCTTCCTATTACCCACCTCTATCTCAAACCTATTAGGTTCAGGAACTCAATCCTTCAGTACACCGCAATGAAATGGATAGAACACCCCTATACCCGACTATAACAATACATGTACGATCGACCAATACGAAGACGGAACACAACGCAGGCGCTCGATACAATGGCATATTGTACATGACAGCTACACGTGTACAAGATACACACGCACTCTTACAGCTAGCACAGGACCACGACACCATATATGTTCCCATAAAACACAAATTATTTAAAGCCCTGCTGCATTTAAATAAATTTTCATGAGGGAAAGGCAAATGTTTTAGAAATCAAATGACTATAGGGTAGGCTTCCTGTGATAGACAACAGTTCCACTATACAGGAAGACACAACACGAACATACCGCAGTCTCCCAGTACACTCACCTCGCACAACATACACGCAACACACCGCATACATGGGAGGCCGTCCTTACATGACCATAGCTGTTAATAGGACGTTAATAAATCAAACAAACAAACAAACAAAAAGTATATAAAATTGTAACAAGTCAAAGTAGTATAGGGCTGCGGTGGCCAAGTCGCCCAACATATTAAGCCTTCCACCTATGGGGTCAGTGGTCAAGTTTGAATTCCATGTTACGTAGTTGCCAGGTAGTAGGTACTGACCGCTGGTCGGTGGTTTTTCTATAGGTAATCTGACTTTCCTGTACCATCCAAATCTGGCATGTCCTTAAATGACACTGACTTTTAATACACTGTATGATGTTTCACAATAATCCAACCAAATCAAAGTAGTACGTGTACATTATCTGTTTTATCATTCAATTGTAACAAGAGAAAGTAAAGCAAGACTACCAGTAATTATTTCTATACTGTATCAATTACGGTAGTAGAATATGACCAGATATTTCAATATGATTTATTTGATAAACTGAAAATTCATTTAACTTAATCAAATTATGTAAAGTCTATAAAACATGACCATAGCTGTTAATAGGACGTTAATAAATCAAACAAACAAACAAACAAAAGTGATAGACACATGTGAAATACAAAGACGATGTAACACACTAGGTCTATAGCAGAGTATGGGATGAAAAAAAGGTGGTCTCTAAAAATTAGTTTTCTTGTTATTTGAACAAATATAAAGTTGTTAAGCAAATTTGAGAAATAATGAGGTAGTGAAGTAATATTTTGAGGAGGTAGACTTTTTAATAAGCTCCAATTTTCTTTCCCTAAAATATAAATCCTGCTCTTGGTTCTCTATCTATCACCTTTTAATTGTCTCTTTTCCCCCTTTAGAATTGCTTCAACGTCTTTGAGGAACGTTAACGCTTCAACACCAGACCAGAGTGGGTTTTTTCCTGTTATTTAATATGCACTTACACTAGGCTCTGGGTTCTGTCCCCTGGCCGAGACACACCAAAGTCTATAAAAGTGGTAGTTTCTGCTCCTGCTTAGCGCTCAGCAAAAAGGGAGTGGGACGACTGGTTCGCCCGTTGTCAGTATAATGTGACCGGGTGGGGTGTGTTGCTTGGTGTCTTCGGCGGCATGCTTCAGTGATATAGCACTATAAAAAGGGCAAAAGTTCCACTATACATGAACACACAACATGAATATACCGCAGTCTCCCGAAACACGCACCTCTCACCGCATACATGGGAGGCCGTCCTTACATGACCATAGCTGTTAATAGGACGTTAATTAATCAAACAAACAAACAAACAAGCACTTATACTAATCTGTATCCGTTCAGTATATTTTGTGGGTAGGAAACAAATCCGAGGCTACTTCTAGTAACATGTTACTTACCTGAAGTTTTCGCCAGGGAAGGTTATAAATTCCATAATCATAACAATTTCTCAAGGGCATATATGTTTCGTTTAGCAAACAAAAAAGTGCTTGTGAACCATCTTGCATAATCTTCTTCATATAACAGTTATGGCGCTTCCTGTGGCCAAGGTCATTGATCATTCGTCCCAAACCTTATGCACTGGTGGCATCAACACTTTAAGAAGAATTTTACCACAGTATTAAAAATATATTATACGTGTATGTTGAAATAAGTGTTAAAATAAATATATAACACTTTTAGAGAAGGTTCATCAGCCGAAGCAGATCTAAAATAATAAATATTTGATTTATAATTAGTAATAACTCTTAGACTAGTAATAAGGGATATTGCAGAACCTTATATAGTTTATTCAACTTCCCTTTATGTCAGGGTTCTAATCTGTGTACCAAATTTTATCAGAATCTGTCAAGTAGTTTATATATAACTAGGAGGAATACATTCTTGTAACTTTAAAATGAAATAAAGGATATGTTTTTCAACTAATATCAGATCGCAACAGCTTTTCTGGAACAGTGAGATTTGTTTTTGACATTAAAAATGTCTAGTAAAAGTAATAAAAGCATATCATCGAATTAGCAGCCAAACTTAACAAATATGTGCTATCCAAGTGAATTGTAAAAACACCATGGCCAATAAAGTGTCAAAAAAAAAAAACCGATAAGAGATAAATATGTCTTTTTTCATAATAATTTATACTTTGAATTGTCGCCTCAAACACTTGCAACAGTGCATCACAGTAACATTATAATTATATCGATTATTTGGAGAATCAACTTAAAAAGGGTTTTTTCTGCTTTGGTATTTTAAATCATTTTTTTTTGTTACTGAGCAGCTTCTTCTTGTGTGTTGTCTGATTGAAAATGTGGATTAGAATCTTATGACAATTAATGGATTTTAATGAGTAGCCACTGAACTATGATTATAGCATTAAGCATATGCAATTCTACATACACAATAAACAAATTGTTTTGTTACACAAATATCACTTTAAAAACATTATGAGTCAGTGAATTACCAATGTAGGAGTCGATGAACTTCAAGGTGAAGTCCTCTTCAGTGCAATTCAGTATACTTTGTATACTTTCTGGTTCATCTACAGCTAATCTCAACCACCTTGTTATACTATCCATCATGACATGCTGCAACATGAATACATTGTGTTCCATTTCTATACTGGAGTGGAAAATGATTTCATATTACATCCGAAAGTACAGTAACATTTATAAGTATAGGCTGGTATCGGAAAAATTATAGGTCGGATGAAAAAAAAAAGGTTTGTTAAGCATTTTTTCCCTTCATCTTTTAATTAATAAAAAAATCTTTCTTGCAATTCACAAATAGTCATGATGATCGGCCAATTCCAATTTGCAAAATATTTTTTTTATCCACAATTAGCCCTGACTATTCCCTCAAGAATTCAATAGATGTCCTGGTAAGCAACTCTTAAAAGCACAAATTATATCAAGTTGAACCACATTTCAGGGCTCGAATTTCACTCTTTATTACTTGCTACTTGTTTTTTTAGCAAGTGCCTTTAAGGTGCAAACAGTTACAGTTTAATTACATAAGAAATTAATAGAAGTACTGCGCGTGAACAGAATGTGGTTGTTACTCATATATTTACATGAAAACAAAATATTAATGATGTTATCATTGTATGATAGGGATTTCTTTTTCAGAATTCAAACAGTTTGTCTTCATTTTCCTCATCAAGGTTCACTAATAATTAACATGACAATAATCAATTCATAATCCTTGAATAAACATCATGTTAACAATTTCTTGCATATTTAACATAGTAATTTCATCTGAACTCTCGATTGGTGGTATTGACTATTGATTAAAATAAGTTATCGAAGAAATACTCGGTACATTATATTAGAATGGTTTGAGGATAACTTCTTGAAATATCATGTGTGTGGAAAACATTAATTATTAATTTCAGGAAATAAGTAACAAAAATTTTTAGATAAAAAAAGAAATGAAGGCAATTCAGTACATTTCTTAGATGAACTTGAAGGTTTCTAAATTCGATTGACTATAAATTTTTGACTTGTAATTAAATGTCAATATGCTAGTAGCGATGTTTGTTTCTCGCTATATTAAATGTATATTCCATAATTATTGTACTCATGGGCAGTACGGCGTCGATTTTGACATGGACACCAAGAATTTATTGGTTTTCGCCCTGACAGGAGTAAATTTATGAAGTTCTATATTTTCACTTATTCCAAATGTGGCTGCTGTCCTAGGTTATTTTTAGTTCATTTAAGGCTTTATGTACATGTAACAATGACTTTAGGTGTAATGTCTTACTTAACAGCTAATATATCATTTTTTCAGGAGTCTGGCGCCCTTTTTGTTCTTTCAAATTGAAATGAATTGATTCAAATTTCCTATGGGAAGAATGTGTCATTTGTTTTCTTGTCAATGTCATATTTTCTGATCAAAAACATATATACATGTACAATGTACATACAAATTGGAAACTCCTTCATTGTCTTTTCCGACGACAGAGGTAAACTTCATCTCTGGGTTAAAGGCATTTTCCCTTGGCTTTCTACTTTTAAGTGTCTATTAAATATAGTATTTTTGCATAAATATGAAGTTAAAGGTAGGTTTCATCAACAAAATATACAGTCGAATCCACTTAATTTGAACTGGGATTTATTGAAATACCACTTAATTTGAAATAAAAAATATTCCTCGGCCGCCTTCATTTTCTTTGTTGTCTATTGTCGTTTAATTTGCGATCGGTTAATTTGAAACATCGCTTTATTTGGGCCCCTGGCAACGTCTAGTCATTGGTTTTCATACCGTCACGCTACTGTGCACACCAGGTAAAAATCAATTTCCAATTCAATACTAAAAATTAAATTGTTCTAATCACATGTGTTTGTTATAATATTAACTATGACGATGACATTATTTGCAATATTTGGACTGATTCTTCTGCTGGTGACAGCGATAATGACGATTCACAGGCATTATTTTTAAACCTACACTGAATGCAGTGCGAGAGTGTGCAAACAATTCTCAGCTACCTGGAGATCTAGAGTATACCTGATGTACCTGACCGAAGTCGGCCCACCGACAATCTTTACAAATTTATATCATATTAATCACCATCCCTTAATACCCCTATATACCAATTTCATAACACTTTCATGTGACACATAAAACACCAGGTCTTGGAAGATTTTTTTCAACCAAAAAAGAAATAGCTTTCCTATATCGATTCCATATTGTATATTTATATGGCGTCTGCTTATATTTACATCAAATATAGAGCCTATATACAAGGGCTGATTAAGCTGCATTACCATATTAAAATGTTTCCTGGTTATATTGAAAACCGTTAATTTGAAGCATTATGTCTTTCCCCGAGAATTTCTTATTTGTTTCATTAACGTCCTTTTAACAGCTTATCTTTTCTCTATCTCTCCTAACTAACTTTATCTTTCCTAATGCCTCCTTTGGCACCGCCTCACTTTTGGCCATGAGTTGAGCGTTCGCCCCTGTGAGGAAGGCTCTGGGTTCTGTCCCCTGGCCGAGACACACCAAAGTCTATAAAAGTGGTAGTTTCTGCTCCTGCTTAGCGCTCAGCATACAGGGAGTGGGACGACTGCTTCGCCCATTGTCAGTATAATGTGACCGGGTGGGGTGTGTTGCTTGGTGTCTTAGGCAGCATGCTTCAGTGATATAGTACTATAAAAAGGGCAACAGTTCCACTATACAAGAAGACACAACATGAATACACCGCAGTCTCCCGAAACACGCACCTCCAACAACATACACGCAGGAGGCCGTCCTTACATGACCATAGCTGTTAATAGGACGTTAATTAATCAAACAAACAAACAAAGAGTGGTGCCTTTTCTCGTATGACCTTAATGGGTAGGCACATCCCAACAAGTTCATAGGCCTTCCTCAGCTGTTGTTCCTCCTCGGAAGACCACTCCGCCCGCCTTTCTGCTTACTGTGACTGAAAAAAAGTAACGGAATTTATTTTTTCTTTCTAGATGTAGAAACTGTATTCTGCAAATTGTTGGCCTCTCTGTGATCTAATCAGTCATTGGAAATTGAACTGGATATGGCATAGAATAATAGAGAATGGAAAATTAAATCCAGATACATATCGGTAAGTGGCATCTGTGAATTCATCCTTATCTGACAGTAGTGGAGATATAACAAAAATGATATGCAAAGTACTAATAGGGCAGTGATTATGGAAAGCTTATCTGAAACATTAACAAAATAGACGCTTGAGGAGAATATATTTTTGTTTTGTTTCCTCAGGTTTTGGGGTGAAGTCCTCCTCTACATCACCACCCACTGAATTATCCGGGCTTTCTAGAAACATTTTAAAAATGACATGTTAGTTCCTTAAAAAAAGTACCAACCTTATAGGCATCTTTTTTGCTTATTGCTTTTGTATCTCGATAATCTCGATACATTAATTTCGAGGCTGTGACACCTATTGTCACTTTCCATTTTTCATATAACACTTCTGGCCTTAAGCAATTCTGATTTCTTTTTTACTGATAACGGGGGATCATTTAATGGCAAATTAATGCATTATGCTAAGGTGGGTTACCACTTCAATATTCCATTTTGAGATTATCAGAATACAATAGTTATTCATATGTGAAAATGAGATTTTTTTTATAAGTGTCCTAAATTATAAACAATTTACGTCCTCCTCTGTGACTTTTTGAGCATTCTGTACCGAAGGTTGTGATCTTGCTAGGATATTTTAAAAAATGATATGTTAGTTCCGTAAGAAATGTACCAACCTTATAGGCATTTTGTTTTGCTTATCGCATTAGCATCCCGATACATGAATTTCTTGGCTGTGGTACCTATTGTCACTTTCCATTTGTCATATAACCCTTCTGGCCTTTAGCGATTCTGATTTCTTTTTTTTTAACTGATACCGGGCGACTATATAATGCATTATGCTAAGGGGATTGAACAATCAATATTCTATTGAGGTTATCAGCATACCTTCTCTCAATAGCTGAAAGGCCCGCTGGCTTTCCTCTTTTTTAGCTCACCTGGCCCGAAGGGCCGGTGAGCTTATGTCATGGCGCGGCGTCCGTCGTCCGTCCGTCCGTCAACATTTCCTTTAAATCGCTACTAGTCATAGAGTTCTGCATGGATTGTAACCAAATTTGACCACAAGCATCCTTGGGGGAGGGGGAACAGAACTTGTATAAATTTTGGCTCTAACCCCCCGGGGGCAGGAGGGGCGGGGCCCAATAGGGGAAATAGAGGTAAATCCTTTAAATCGCTACTTGTCCTAGAGTTCTGCATAGAATGTAACCAAATTTGGCCACAAACATCCTTGGGGGAAGGGGAACAGAACTTGTATAAATTTTGGCTCTGACCCCCCGGGGGCAGGAGGGGCGGGGCCCAATAGGGGAAATAGAGGTAAATCCTTTAAATCGCTACTTGTCCTAGAGTTCTGCATGGATTGTAACCAAAATTAGCCACAAACATTCTTGGAGGAGGGGGAACAGAACTTGTATAAATTTTGGCTCTGACCCCCTGGGGACAGGAGGGGCGGGGCCCAATAGGGGAAATAGAGGTAAATTCATTAAATCGCTACTTGTCCTAGAGTTCTGCATAGATTGTAACCAAAATTAGCCACAAACATCATTGGGGGAAGGGGAACAGAACTTGTATAAATTTTGGCTCTGATCCCCCGGGGGCACGAGGGGCGGGGCCCAATAGGGGAAATAGAGGTAAATCCTTTAAATCGCTACTAGTCATAGAGTTCTGAATGGAATGTTACCAAATTTGGCCACAAACATCCTTGGAGGAAGGGGATCAGAACTTGTATAAATTTTGGCTCTGGTCCCCTGGGGGCAGGAGGGGCGGGGCCCAATAGGGGAAATAGAGGTAAATCCTATAAATCGCTACTTGAGGTAAATCCTTTAAATCGCTACTTGTCATAGAGATCTGCACGTATTGTAACTAAATTTGGCCACAAACACCCTGGGTGGAAGGGGAACAGAACTTGTATAAATTTTTGCTCTGACACCCTGGGGGCAGGAGAGGTGGGCCCAATAGAGGAAATAGAGGTAAATCCTTTAAATCGCTACTAGTCATAGATTTCTGCATGGAATGTAACCAAATTTGGCCACAAACATCCTTGGGGGAAGGGGAACAGAACTTGTATAAATTTTGGCTCTGGCCCCCCGGGGGCAGGACGGGTGTGGCCCAATAGGGAAAATAGAGGTAAATTCTATTAATCACTACTTGTCCTAGAGTTCTGCATGGATTGTAACTAAATTTGGCCACAAACATCCTTTGGGGAAGGGGAACAGAACTTGTATAAATTTTGGCTCTGACCCCCCGGGGGCAGGAGGGGCGGGGCCCAATAGGGGAAATAGAGGTAAATCCTTTAAATCGCTACTTGTCATAGAGTTCTGCATGGATTGTAACTAAATTTGGCCACAAACACCCTGGGTGGAAGGGGAACAGACCTTGTATAAATTTTTGCTCTGACACACTGGGGGCAGGAGAGGTGGGCCCAATAGAGGAAATAGAGGTAAATCCTTTGAATCGCTACTAGTCATAGATTTCTGCATGGAATGTAACCAAATTTGGCCACAAACATCCTTGGGGGAAGGGGAACAGAACTTGTATAAATTTTGGCTCTGGCCCCCCCGGGGGCAGGACGGGTGTGGCCCAATAGGGGAAATAAAGGTAAATCCTATAAATCGCTACTTGTCCTAAAGTTTTGCTTGGATTGTGACCAAATTTGGCCATAAACATCCTTGGGGTAAGGAGAACAGAACTTTGGCTCTGACCCCCTGGGGGCAGGAGGGGTGGGGCCCAATAGGGGACTTAGAGGTTAATATTAACATTCCTTCAGAAAAGAAACAATGAACCTGTATTCAGAACATTACTTGGCATTACAAACCAGGTGAGCGATACAGGCCCTCTGGGCCTCTTGTTTAATGATGTATTATTTCTCTTGAGTTGCGGTACAGTGCGTCATATGCCCGCAACTGTTTTGCGGTCCGCATCACTGAGTTTCGAAATCTACAGAGGAAAAAATCCATTATTCGAAATAATATGCTATTATTATAATGTCAGAGATTTATCACTTTGTACAGAATGAGGGAAAAGGTTTCAACTTCTATAAACTTTTTACAGCAATGTAGTTGTCAAGAAAGGTCGACATTATATACACTTGAATATACCTTGGTTCTATAAATGTTAGCATTTCGATTTATAGTGTGTTCATTACATAATTAGTATTGTTAGTAGCTAGCGAAAGTGTAAAAAAAGTTATTCTGTAAAATTGTGTAAAATATTACCAAAATCGCTGATTTTTTTCTGAGTGCAGTCACTGAGCTGTTGTCAGTGTACCCAACCAGTCTAAGGCATCTCCTGACGTCTCCATTTATAGTTGAAGACGTCATCGGTTGCCCTGAAGATGTAGGGACCGCAGAATCAAACCAAAATAGATTCCTGGAAATCCCCTTTTGGGCACAAGATTTCATAGAGAGGTGAATGATTCGGAGCCTGCTGATTGGGTATTCAGGGCGCATCAGTTTCAAATGTTTAATGTGTGGGTTGGGCAATACATATAGATGTAAAATATATATGCCATTCGAGATGCCATTCTTCAAAATTAGTGACAGGTGACCAGACTTGAAAACTCCATTTAACCTGGACAGTGGCAAACGTTAATATATCGTATATAGCGAAATCATTTGGTTCTGCGGTCTCATGTAAGGAGGAAGGCGGTAGTGATGGTTGAAGCTGGCCTAAGCAGGTCGTATGCTTCCATTGCCTTATAGTCCGATATATTGGCTACCAGGATCAAAGATCCGTAGTTCTGCGATGTTTTACGCAGTAGAAAATATCAAATTCGAAGGTGTAAGTGTATTTTGATCAATCCATTATAGTATATATAACAATTTAACAATAGTATTTCTGTTTAAATTCGTTTAGACCGTGTAGACTCTATCTGTTTTATATTTCTGTGATTGCGACTGGTGTGTCAGGCTTTTACAGCATGGTCTGGACTATTTTGAAATGTTTCCAACTTGTCTTTGGTGACCACTGTCATAACCTGGTCAAGTCTGGGATAGTTATATGTAAAATTAGATTCACGTTTTAAGGGCTATTGGACTTTACTATGTCAGTTGTATATGGGTATATGCAGAATATCTGAAAGAAGACTTTCAACTTAAAGATGCTCCACCGCTGACAAATGGCATTTTTTCACTATCAAAAACAGGAGCAGACGATTGGGTATTTTTCTTCAGTTACAAAGGTTACTTACTTTACACCATTACTACCATTGAAAAGTTTGAGCTTCTATTTTTACTTCAAGTTAAAAATATGAAAAATAATTTATTGCATCCCGAAAAAATTCCGTGACACTATATCCTATATGGAATGAAGTACTGATTGCGCATGCACCAAAGGCGAAATGAATTATTTTATATTATTTTTGTGTGTTAATTAGCCATAAATGTACACGATTAAACACCTATTATTGTTCAAATGATGAATATAATTTATGCTCTGTCGGCGGTGGAGCATCTTTAAGAATTCAAATTATTAGAACACTATATGTCTAAAATGAAGTAAAGAACACAATGGTGTTGTCAAAAAATAAATATATATTCCAATTTAATATTTAACTTAATTAAAATCAAATTTCAGAAGTGTACGAAATTCTAAGACACCACTATATGTTATGGTCTAAAATATCAATAATTATCCAATCATATCATATAATTTACTTTTAGAATTAAATGATAACACCATATAATAAAATAACAGGCCTAAAATTGAGCCGAATATCTGTCAAAAATGGCTTCACGAGGCAGACATGTTGTTTCCATTAGAATAGTTCGTATGAGGCCATTTAGGGTAAATTACTTGAAGAAATTATAACAAATAACAATATTTATACTTTCTGAACTAGTAACGATGATGGTATTGATATATTTATTGGGTTAATATATTGCAAAATACGAAAACACCGCTCCCTACATTTTCAACACACAATCATAACCTGTGGTACACCCTTGGAAATGTCAACAACGCACCTGTCACAATTCTGTCATTTTGACGACGAGCTCAACATTTTCTGCTGAATGTTGGGAAGTATGGCTTGCGATTGTTTGCTTAATTTATGCATGACAAGCATATACTTATAAGTCAATTGTCATGTTACATTTCATGTTACATTATGTCTCGCCATTTAAATCCGTTAGACTGAAAAATACAATTTGTAAAAAATTAAAAACCGAAAGTACGTAACCCGGAAATGGTTGCCATATGTCATCGCAAAAATAAGATTATGTTTTATCGGTAAGCTCATATCGGGTTGACATTTGATGCTAAAATAATGTTAAGTATAAATAGATAAAACACGGAAAAAATATTGCTGTGATTAGTCATTTCACTGGATATTTCCCTTCGAAGCTTTGCCGTGGCTTAGTATTTTTAATGACAGTAAAAAGCATGCCAACGACAGAAACGTAATTGTAGATGTCGGCATGTGTTGATTACAAGATATTTACGTTATTTGTTATCGGGAAAACGTCATCCTTTGATTTGGCAAAGGATTTGTTCGAGATTGGCATAGTTTCTGTTGTATTAGGTTTTTACTTCCAGCCACGTGTTCCGTCAAACATTGCTTGTTTGTGTGTCCAAAAAACAAACAAACGTGTAGTTTGCAAGGGCGAAAAAGTAAACAAAACTCTGTAAATACATGTAACCATAATAACACAGTACATGTATGGAAGGGTTTTTGTTTACAAATATGCATTATTATGGTGAATTTCAAACAGTTCTTAACACCGACAAAAGTTGGAATTTTGTTGTTACAAAGTTATTTTTCATAAATGTCGAGTTTCGACGTTTATGTATGTATTTTAAACAAAGTGAAGAAAATGTTAGAACATTCCGTGCAGTTAATAGCTCGTTTGACAAAATACGTTTCACAACCTCCAAAATGGCGATAGTGTCGTCCAATATCCCTTAATAAGATCTCAACTGTGAACAGTTCAACAAAGTCAACATCATTAACGAAATTATTAGTCTGTACAATGAGTAATAATATGATATTTCATTTTTGGTCACGATTTCAAAAATGGAATTCAATACTGATTAGGGATATTTCGAGCAAGTGCACGTGATCCAGAACTAAGCACAGAGACTGTTTCGCACGGTATAATTTGTACATTATGTCATGAAAATGGAAGTTTTTAATGTCATTTGAATGATTTCATGTGTATGCACTAACCTGCGTGCGTACAACCGTGACTGCTTGTCAGATTCATTGTTGAAAAACATTTGCTGCAATTGGCACATTGGTATATTGTGTTTGACGCCATGTTTAATTACGTCACGATTCTGCTCACACCATCTGTCGAAGCGGGACCGATGGAATAATTCCGGAAGTGGAGTCCGGTTCAATCGATTCCGATTCCATTGATTCTGGACAACCTGGACTGTGAATCGAGTACCCGACTTATTCAGAAACACAGGAGATCGCTGTCCCTCTATCCTGTCTGTCACACTTTTTGGCTTAAAATTAACAGCGTTACAAATGTCTAGGTCAATCTACAGAAGGGTCTCTATTTGTGGATGATATTTAGGTCACCTGAGACAAAGTCTGGTAACATGGTAACATTATCCTGACAACGGGCGAACCAGTCGACCCACTCCATGTATGCTGAGCGCTGAGCAGAATCAGAAACTACTAGAGATAGGAATCATGCAATGTGACGTGGAGCAATTGCTGTGACTTCCGATCAGGAGTGATTAAAAGATGTTGTCATGTTGGAGTTCTGTAAAAACTTGTTGGTAATTTGCTTACAATGTTAATACTAGTTACTTATGCAATTGATATTCATAATTATTATATCATAATAGTACCGCCAGTAGTACATGTAGATGTTCAATAATTGACTTACCGGTAAATGTCGAGTTCAATATTTGTGATTCCGTCTAGTTGAATTGTATATGATAGTTTAACTTTGTTGTTTCTTTTCAATATAAAAAAATATGATCTTTCAAAAGTGTTTTGATTTATATATATAATAATGCATGCATTTGAAAGTCAAATCTGAATTTATCGAACAACACTAGATAGAGGATAGCTTAGAACAGAGTTGCAAATAATGGTTTTTTTTCGGCCATTTGTTACAATTGCGTATGATTGGTCTAGAAGTCATAGAACTTTATGATAGAATTATACACTTACTTTGTCAGAATCAATGTCCAACACCGACAATTCAAACAGATTGTATTGAATGAGTGAATATAGAAGCATTCATATTACTCAAGCTTACAGCGGAGAAACCGTACACTTTTTAATTCAATAAAAAAAATAACAATAACACAATTAAAGTGAATAGTCAGGCAAAGAAAACCAGTCTAAATGCGTTCATTGGCCTTCCAAAAGTTCTCGCATATTAATACGACGGTCAAGTTCTGCTTACGTTTCCCAGTTCTGACCATTAAAGTAAAGGAAAGTTGAAAGTATTGAAAGCGAGGCTGCGTGTAAATGTAACCACGGACATAGTCAGCCGGGAGGGCGTTTTAGGATTGCTATAATTTAAATTAATTTTTCGTACGCAGACAGATTTTGGCGAGAAATTTTATTTTTCTATTTCATAAGAAATTATACTGGATACATTCACACCAATTTTACCGACTTTAGCCATCCTTGCCCGACTGTTCACTTTAAACATACTACAATGATGGATTTGAATTTACATTGCAAACTGAGTATTTATGATTTATATAAAAACATTAATGACACAATCACAGAATATGATTAAAATAATAAATTTCATGAATATTTCAAATGCAAATCTGATTAAAATACAGATCCTTATAACCACTCCGTTCAATATAGGATCTGACAATATCCCATATGGGGTCACGTTCGGATGACCTTTTACCACGTGTACTCCAGATCAATTACATTTTCTACACATTTCTACGTCAATTGATAACGCTATTTCGTCCCAGTAAGCGTATACATTTAGCATCGTTATGCACTTTGGGCGAGATGACTACGTGCACGAAAATAATTCGAACAGCTTTTTCAAACTAGTTCGTCCCCAGTCAAGATTCTGGCAGTGCCAATTTGATTGGTCATTTCCAAAGGTCATCCTGACGTGACCCCTAATGGAATGTTGTTAGATCCTCATTTCAAACGTAGTGATAATAAGGATCCGTATTTTAATCAGATTGATGCTTGCAATCGATTAATAATCGTGACTTTGTCACTAGACACTTTAAGGTATCAGCCAAGGTAGAAAATAATTAAGACCAGGGATTGAAACCGCGACAGTGCCAAGCGGTTGTTTGGAGGTTGTTCCCTTGTTTGTTTGTTTGATTAATTAACGTCCTATTAACAGCTATGGTCATGTAAGGACGGCCTCCCATGTATGCGGTGTGTTGCGTGTGTGTTGTGCGAGGTGCGTGTTTTTGTCTTCTTGTATATTGGAACTATTGCTCTTTTTATAGTGCTATATCACTGAAGCATGCCGCCCAAGACACCAAGCAACACACCCCACCCGGTCACATTATACTGACAACGGGCGAACCAGTCGACCCACTCCCTGTGTGCTGAACGCTAAGCAGGAGCAGAAACTACCACTTTTATAGACTTTGGTGTGTCTCGGCCAGGGGACAGAACCCAGAGCCTTCCTCACAGGGGCGAATGCTCAACTCAAGGCCAAAAGTGAGGCGTTGCCAAGGGAGGCATTAGGGAAGATAAAGTCAGTTAGGAAGAAGAGAAAAGATAAGATCCTAAATTTGGTTGTTCCCGCCTGGCCTATCATGTAAATAAGGGAAGGGGTGGACTTGACCCTATAAATTAGTTGAAGTCAAATCAACTCTTACACATCTAATACAGCTCAAGCCTGTTTGTTTGTTTCATTAATTAACGTCCTATTAAAATCTATAGTCATGTAAGGACGGCCTCCCATGTATGTGGTGTGTTGCTTGTATGTTGTTGTAGGTGCGTGTTTAGGGAGACTGCGGTATATTCATGTTGTGTCTTCTTGTATAGTGGAACTGTTGCCCATTTTATAGTGCTATATCACTGAAGCATGCCGCCGAAGACACCAAGCAACACACCCAACCCGGTCACATTAAAGTGACAACGGGCGGACCAGTCGTCCCACTCCAGGTATGCAGAGCGCTAAGCAGGAGCAGAAACTAAAACTCTATAGACTTGTGTTTGCGTGGAAGTATGCTGTGTCTCGGCCATGGGACAGAACCCAGTCTCAAGCCTAGTACTCGCGCAACCACTACTAGTGGATCATCGAAAAACTTATGAAGGGGGGACCATTCTTTGGGCTTGAGTGGGAAAGAGTCTATGGAAGAAAGTATGATGTCTGACATATCTCTACCCTCTGCATCCGGCCATGACATTGACAATGACGAGGACTTTGACAATGACATTAACGATACCTGACTTTAGTGGTATGGAAGTATCCCCTCATACCCCTCCAGTAAATAGCCAATATGGAAGGAGGATCCGGTTAAAGGTCTCATTCAGCTCCACCTGATAGCTTACATATTTGTAGATTGTTTTGTCTTATATTCTTGGTGTAACAGTGTTGACATTTATAAACTCTATGATACAAACCAACGATAGTATTAAAATTACCGGTATATAATTTAGACAAACACTCATTGAGAAGGCTTGTTAGCCTGATAACGCTTGAATAACGTAGTATACTGAGACATTGGACGAAGCCTATGCCAAGACAGTGAAGAGGATAAAGTGCCCTTACTCTACCTTTTATTACGTACGCTGGAACCAGGTGGTGTGGCAATCACCATACTTCTACCAAATGCGTCCAACTGCAGCCACAAAACTGATTGGTACTGGGTACCGAGTTCCGAACACTTAAGTATATCTCCCTTGGAGGCATCAGCATACCAGTAAGGAAGTTAAATGATCCGACCGGAAACAGATTTCACCATTGGAGAAACTGCCGGCATATATAGACGATGAGTGCCAAACCATTTAATGACTGATTAATATTCATGCACATAAGGCTATTGGGCCCGCTCTTTCTGCCCAGGGAGTTAGAGTCACCATTTATATCAAATATATTTCTCTTCCCCCAAGGATTTTTTCTGACCAAATTTGGTTAAATCTATTGAGAACTGTTTGACTAGTAGCAATTTAAAGGAAAAGTTTACGTACGGCGCACGACGACGGACGGTGGACGCTGACAATAGTTCATCTGACCCGAAGGATCAGTATTTCAATCAGATTATTGTTGACATTTTGGTTTTTATATTTTTCAGTCTTATTTAGTCTTCCGTCTGTGAATGATAATTTTGAAAGGAAGTGATGTATCTGTGTCTGTGACCGTATTTAACATATAGTTACTCTGGTTTATGTTATTACTAGATTATATTATAAACCTTGCTGGAACTTGTTGTCTATCTTCCAGTCCATGTTATTTACTGTACGTGTGTATGAATGGAATGACAGCCGAGCGCTGATTGGGCAAGTAGTAGAGACAGATAAGTAGCCGAATTACAGATGGTTGTCTAATGTGGTGATCCATATATGTCTGTCCATCAAAATGTGTTCTTCTTTGGCAAAGCCAAGTAGCTGACCAACTGTATCTATTTGTACCGTCGGTGTGTCCTCCCAACGGTGTCGTGCTAGCGTTAAACGGATTAAATGTTAAATAAAAGTATGAATGTGTTTGATTATTGTCACATGGAAACCAAGACTAGAACCTGGGTAGCTGATGTCACTCCTCCTACAGCCCTAAGGATGTTCCTAGCCGAACATTCATTTCTCTAAGCCTAGTAGCGATTTGATGGATGCAGCTCTATATTATCTATTTGTGCCCTATTCTCCTTCCCCATTGAGAGGCACAGCCAAACGTTACTCAAACATACTATAAAACTGGCAATAGTTCCACAATAGCAAGGCACAACACGAATGAATATACAACAGACATACACACACATCAAGCTAAATAAAATAATCATGTAGAACCTTTATGCACCAAAATAAAAAGGTAGTTTCTGCTCAAACTTACCGCTCAGCATACATAGAATAGGACGACTGGTTGACCCGTTGTCAGTATAATGTGACCAGGTGGGGTGTGTTTTTAGTGCCTTTGGCAGCGTGCGTCAGTAGTTCCACTATACGATAAGTTACAACATGAATATACAAGATACACTCGAATATACCACAGTCTCCAAAAACTCGTAGGGCGTTAGAATTGTACCTGCTGCCCCTATTGCATGATCGTAAAAGGCGACTAAATTTAGGATCTTATCTTTTCTCTTCTTCCTAACCGACTTTATCTTTCCTAATGCCTCCCTTGGCACCGCCTCACTTTTGGCCTTGAGTTGAGCGTTCGCCCCTGTGAGGAAGGCTCTGGGTTCTGTCCCCTGGCCGAGACACACCAAAGTCTATAAAAGTGGTAGTTTCTGCTCCTGCTTAGCGTTCAGCATACAGGGAGTGGGACGACTGGTTCGCCCGTTGTCAGTATAATGTGACCGGGTGGGGTGTGTTGCTTGGTGTCTTCGGCGGCATGCTTCAGTGATATAGCACTATAAAAAGGGCAACAGTTCCACTATACAAGAAGACACAACACGAACATACCACAGTCTCCCAGTACACTACCCACAACATAACGCAACACGTACTGGAGCGTCTCAACATGAAGACGTAAAATCAAACAAACAAACAAACAACATTAAATAACATGGTACACACCGCATACGTGGGAGGCCGTCCTTACATGACCCTGGCCCCAAAAAATATGTGTATTTTCTTTGTTTGATCAATTAACGTCCTTTTAACAGCTATGGTCATTTTAGGACGGCCTCCCATGTATGTGTTGGGTTGCGTGTATGTTGTGCGAGGTGCGTGTGCGTTTTTTGGGAGAATACGGTGTATTCATGTTGTGTCCTCTTATATAGTGGAACTGTTGCCCTTTTTATAGTGCTATATCAATGAAGCATGCCACCGAAGACACCAAGTAACACACCCCATCCGGTCACATTATACCGACAACGGGCGAACCAGTCGTAGTCCCACTGCTTCAGTGATATAGCACTATAAAAAGGGCAACAGTTCCACTATACAAGAAGACACAACATGAATATACCGCAGCCTCCCAAAACACGCACCTCGCACAAAATACATGAAACACGCCGCATTCATGGGAGGCCGTACTTACATGACCATAGCTGTTAATAGGACGTTAATTAATCAAACAAACTATCAAAACTCCCGGTATGCTGAGCGCTAAACAGGAGCAGAACCTACCACTTTTATAGACTTTGGTGTGTCTGGGCCAGGGGACAGAACCCAAAGCCTTCCTCACAGGGGCGAACGCTCAACTCAATGCCAAAAGTGAGGCGGTGACAAGGGAGGCATTAGGAAAGATTAAAGTCGGTTAGGAAGAAGAGAGAAAAAAATTCCTAAATTTAGTCGCCTTTTACGATCATGCAATAGGGACAGCAGGTACAATTTTAACGCCCTACCTGCAGGGAAGTGTTTCCCGATATAGACTACCAAGTAATGTTCACTACAGGGACATAATAACGCCTCTAATATCTAACAGCAACATTAACGTTTCCTATTACTATTTCGTTATGGCACAAAACCTTAACAGCGACAAATTAACCTTATAAACCATAAAAACCTAAATACAACAGACACCATTATTATATTTCGTCCAGTTCTTTATGTATTGTTTAGGTTTTGTTTGTTTGTTTGATTAATTAACGTCCTATAAACAGCTATGGTCATATAAGGACGGCCTCCCATGTATGCGGTGTGTTGCGTGTATGTTGTGCGAGGTGAGTGTACTGAGAGACTGCGGTATGTTCGTGTTGTGTCTTCTTGTATAGTGGAACTGTTGCCCTTTTTATAGTGCTATATCACTGAAGCATGCCGCCGAAGACACCAAGCAACACACCCCACCCGGTCATCTTTCAAAAGGTTGAATTAAGTCTTTGTGTAATTCCTTTCAAAATATCATCGCTGGCTATTAAGACAATCATCGAAAACAATACCCATATCGTATGTTTCGGTATGTATATATGTATAAAAAACTTTTTTTTTCATGTTTGCGCAATTAGAGGCGACGAACAGCCCATGGAAATCAAGTCAATATGACGGATATTTAAACTGAACTTCACAAACAGCAAGAGCGATATCCAGCCCATTACAATTTTTGTCATACCAAACGATGTTGGACAGTTCCCATACTAATGCGACACAGTCTTCGTTGTTTTGAAAGTTGTTAGGTTGTCCTGGTAACCACCCTGCATCAAGCACCTCATCCCCAGGTCCCCGAAACAAAGGCTCCCTCGACTGCTCTATCATTAGCCGAAATCCACATATTAGGTTTTCCTAAAAGCAGAATACCTGGAGTAATTGATTCGTATTGTAGAAGTATCTATATAATCACCTTTAATATTGTATTCGTTTGAAATGAATTGCAAGATTGTAAATATCACTCCACATTTTTGGAAAGGGAGAACACTGCAAAACCAGAATAAAAAACAACAGAATCCCTGTCAAGTCAGATAAAATAATATCACTGTGAAAATTGCCAAAGAGGGCTGAAGTCATCACTTGTACACGTTTTATATTAATGATAATTTTGACATTTTTCGTTAAAATTAATTTATGTTGTAACGTTATCAATTTCAATGAAATGATGACGGCCAACATACATGTATGACAAAATACCTCTTTTTGTTAGCTCCAACTTGAGAAAAGCTTCTACCTCAGCATTGTCGATCCTCACAAGTTTGTAATTCCCACAAATGTCCTTAAATAAAAAATATCAGCATTAGCGTGCGACTATTCTTGTTTGTTAATATGCTTGGTTTAGTTAATTATAGTTATCGGCCATTTAAGGACGGGTTCTCCTGTCTGTAACGTTCCCGTGTGAATGCCTTTATATTTTTGGAGGCTGTGGTATGTTTGTGTTGTGTTTGTAATAGTGGAACACTTCCATTTTATGGTGCTAATTCACTGAAACATACAACAAAAGACACCGAGTCATTTGTTTGTTTGATTTATTAACGTCCTATTAACAGCTATGGTCATGTAAGGACGGCCTCCCATGCATGCGGTGCGCTGCGTGTTTGTTGTGCGAGGTGAGTGTACCGCGAGACTGCGGTATGTTCGTGTTGTGTCTTCTTGTATAGTGGAACTGTTGCCCTTTTTATAGTGCTATATCACTGAAGCATGCCGCCGAAGACACCAAGCAACACACCCCACCCGGTCACATTATACTGACAACGGGCGAACCAGTCGTCCCACTCCCTGTATGCTGAGCGCTAAGCAGGAGCAGAAACTACCACTTTTATAGACTTTGGTGTGTCTCGGCCAGGAGACAGAACCCAGAGCCTTCCTCACAGGGGCGAACGCTCAACTCAAGGCCAAAAGTGAGGCGGTGCCAAGGGAGGCATTAGGAAAGATAAAGTCAGTTAGGAAGAAGAGAAAAGATATGATCCTAAATTTAGTCGCCTATTACGATCATGCATTAGGGGCAGCAGGTACAATTTTAACGCCCTACCTGCAGGGCATCCAGTCAACCAGTTGTCCTATTCCTTTTAACAGGAAGAGCAGAAACTATCAAATTTATAGAATATGGGCAATTGGTGTGTTTCGGCCAGTGCAAATCCCCATAGTTAAATCTTTCTTGAAACAAGGGTCAAATGGGCCCGAATCGCTCACCTGCAATCTGGTAATCATACATGGTTCATACTTAACAAAAAGAGTAAATGAGAATTTATATCATCCCTAAGCACATTAGAGGCCTCTTTGCCATTAAAAAGAAGCCATTTAAAGATTTTAGCCTATTTGACCCCTGTGACCTTGAATGAAAGTCAAGGTCATTCATTTGAAAAAAACTTTGTAGCGCTTCATCCCAAGATGCCACAGGCCCAATATCAGGTCCCTAGGCCTCTTGGTTATTAAGAAGTCGTTTAAAGATTTTAGCCTATTCGACCAATGTGACATTGAATGAAGGTCAAGGTCATTCATTTGAACAAACTTTGTAGTCTTTGATCTCAGTATGCCACAGGCCCAATATCAGGTCTCTTGGTTATTAAGAAGTCTTTTATAGATTTTAGCTTCTTTGACCCCTGTAACCTTGAATGAAGGTCAAGGTCATTCATTTGAACAAACTTGGTAGTCCTTGATCCCAGCATGCCTCAGACCCAATATCAGGTCCCTTGGCTGTTTGGTTATTAAAAAGAAGTCGTTTTAAAGATTTAGCCTTTTTTGACCCCTGTGACCTTGAATGAAGGTCAAGGTCATTCATTTGGACAAACTTGGTAGCCCACAGGCCCAATATCACGTCTCCAGCCTGTTGGTTATTATGAAGAAGTCGTTTAAAGATTTTAGCCTTTTTGACCCCTGTGACCTTGAATGAAGGTCAAGGTCATTCATTTGAACAAACTTGGTAGTCATTGATCCCAGCATGCCACATGCCCAATATCAGGTCTCTAGCCATCTTGGTTATTAAGTAGAAGTCGTTTTAAAGATTTTAGCCTATTTGACCGCTGTTACCTTGAATGAAGGTCAAGGTCATTTATTTGAACAAACTTGGTAGCCCTTTTATCCCAGCATGTCACAGGCCCAATATCAGGTCCCAAAGCCCTCTTGGTTATTAAGAAGTCGTTTAAAGATTTTAGCTTTTTTGACCCCTGTGACCTTGAATGAAGGTCAAGGTCATTCATTTGAACAAACTTGGTAGCTCTCTATCCCCGTATGTCACAGGCCTAATATCAGGTTCCTAGGCCTCTTGGTTATTAAAAAGAAGTCGTTTAAATATTTTAGCCTATTTGACCCTCGTGACCTTGATTGAAAGTCAAGGTCATTCATTTGAACATTCTTGGTAGTCCTTCATCCCTTGTTTTGTTTGTTTGTTTGATTAGTTAACGTCCTATTAACAGCAATGATCATGTAAGGACGGCCTCCCATGTATGCGGTGTGCTGCGTGTATGTTGTGCGAGGTGCGTGTTTCTGGGGACTGCGGTATATTCATGTTGTGTCTTCTTGTATAGTGGAACTGTTGCCCTTTCTATAGTGCTGTGTCACTGGAGCATACTGCCGAAGACACCAAGCAACACACCCCACCTGGTCACATTATACTGACAACGGGCGAACCAGTCGTCCCACTCCCTTTTTGCTGAGCGCTAAGCAGGATCAGAAACTACCACTTTTATAGACTTTGGTGTGTCTCGGCCAGGGGACAGAACCCAGAGCCTTCCTCACAGGGGCGACTCTCAACTAAAGGCCAAAAGTGAGGCGGTGCCAAGGGAGGCATTAGGAAGGATAAAGTCAGTTAGGAAGAATAGAAAAGACAATATCCTAAATTTAGACGCCTTATACGATCATGCAATAGGGGGCAGCAGGTACAATTCTAACGCCCTACCTGCAGGACAGTCCTTCATCCCAGCATGTTACATGCCAAGTATCGGGTCTCTAGGTCTCTTGGTTATGAAGCAAAAGTCTTAACAAGATATTTCAGCCTATTTGACCCCTGTGACCTTGAATGAAGGTCAAGGTCATTCATTTGAACTGTTATGTATGACACTAAATACATGTAGTTATGAGATAAGGGAGATAACTCCTATAGCTTTTTTATCAATACATCCTATAAAGGTCATATCATTAATCTAGGTTATAGAACTTTCTAGAATATAATCATGTATAAACAAATATGTTTGTAAACATGTTGATTTTAAGTAGAGATCTAGAATGATCTATTTCCAGAAAGTTGTGTGTGTTTATTTGTTTACTGCTTTTAGTTAGATATTTCTAGAAGTAGAAGGTTCTCCAATATTCTTGAATTAGGGTTTAGCTATATATACTCCAGCTGTCCAAGGCTAATCAGAACTGTAATGAGACCTGTACTATGACATATCAAGAATTGTACAGCGCCATATAAGATTCTATTGGGAGAGCTATTGTGACTTTATCTGTGGATTATTACAACACTTTGTGTGGATTTATTTCATATTGCCTGGAACTTTACAAATCATCGGTGGACATTCAATTTCCTTGTGGATTTGTGATTATTGTTAATTTGAAACCTGGAAGGATCAAGGATTATACCAGGACATTCGCATACAGATAAGTAATACTTTAAATCATCGTACTACTCTTGTACCACCACCAATTACTTTAGACATTCGTAAACCATCTCTGTATAATATTGTATATATAATTAAATTGTGTTTTGAATTTAGCTGCTGGTTTCTCATTTCTGTTATTCGTTCATGTAACAGAAATTGGGGGCTCGTGTCCGGGATCGATATTCAATTTGTGAAATCTAACTTGGAAAAATTAATTAAAAAAAATCAAAATTTGTGTACAAACTTTGAGTTTACATTTGAAACCGACAGCTAGATAAACATGACTACTATGCAGGTAGAACAGTTTGTTAAAGCGCCATCCCTGGAAGTTCTTTTGCAAGTTAGTAAGAAGGATTTACTGTTATTGGGTAAACATTTAGGCCTTACTATCAAAACTAATTTGAGGAAAGCTGAAATAAGGAATGTAATTATAAGACATTTTGTTGACAATGGCAAATTTGACTCTAGTGCATTAGATAGTATAGAGGAAACAGTCACTTCAGAAATTCAAATTAGACAAATGGAACTTGAACATGAAATGAAACTAAGACAAATGGAAATAGAGAAGGAAATGAAAGAGATGGAGTTAAGAGAAAAAGAAAAAGACAAAGAAAGAGAATTAAAAGAAAAAGAGATCGAGAGAGATCATATGTTAGGACTAGAGAAGCAGAAAATTCAAGCTGAAACAGAACTTAGAATGAAAGAATTAGAACTAGCTTCTCAAGACAGTTCAAGTAATCGAACTTTTATGGGGTTTACAAGGAAACAGAGGTTTTGATGTCAGTAGAAACATTAGGTTAGTTCCTCCTTTTCAAGAGAAAGAAGTTGACAAGTATTTTCTGCATTTTGAGAAAATAGCTGATAGTATGAAATGGCCTGAAGATAAGCTTACAATGCTTCTTCAAAGTGTCTTGATTGGTAAAGCTAGAGACATTTATTCTTCTTTATCTGTAGATGAGATTTCAAATTACCAAAGTAGTCAAGAAAGCTATTTTGAAAGCTTATGAGTTAGTTCCTGAGGCTTACCGCCAGAAATTTCGAAACTCGAGAAAGAGAGATGAACAAACTCATGTAGAATTTGCCAGAGAAAAAGATCAATTATTTAATAGGTGGTGTGATTCTAAAGAAATTGATGCCGATTTTGGTAAATTGAGGCAATTATTGTTGATAGAGGAGTTTAAACGTTGTGTCCACACAAACATAAAAAACTCATTTAGATGAGAGAAAAGTTGAAACACTTAGTGAAGCAGCTACAATGGCTGATGATTACGCTCTCACCCACAAAGGCTCATTTGTTAAAAACAGTTCTCAAGACAAAAACAGTACCACAGGTACTAGTAAATTTGGTCAGCCTAGGAACCCAACCTTTAGTGGCCCTTCCAATGACAAACCAAAATTAGGTGATAAGACTAAGTCTGATTCTAAAACAGATCATAGGGCAGGTGTGTGGGGTCTGGTCCTGTTTGTCAAGCAAGAAAGTAGGACATGTTATGTCTGAATGTTTTTTTCTCTCCAGCGTAAGGAGCAAAGGCGTAAACAGTCAGTTCCTTCTGTGTTAGCTATGTCAAAGCCTAGTCAGAAACTTAGTGATATTGTGGAAGATTCTAAAGTGTCTGTTGAAATTAAGAGCTCAGAGTCTGATAGTGTCTTGGAGAAGTACTCTCCCTTCATTTCTGAAGGTTTTGTTTCACTTACTAGTGATATCACCAACTTGAAACCTGTGAAGATTTTGCGAGATACTGGGGCTTCTCATTCTTTGATATTAGATGGCGTAGTGCCTTTGTCTGAGGAGACCTCATGTGGTAGTAGTGTTTTGCTTCAAGGTGTAGAGTTAGGTTTTGTTAATGTGCCTCTCCATTCTGTTTATTTAAAGTCAGACTTGGTTACTGGGCCTGTCACTATTGGTGTTAGACCGGAACTTCCCATAGAGGGCGTGTCGCTCATTTTAGGCAATGACTTGGCTGGAGAGAAAGTTAGGGTAGATCCCTTAGTGTCCAGTATTCCAGATAAAACAGATGATGCTGAGACTATTCAACAGGAATTTCCTGGTATTTTCCCTTCTTGTGCTGTAACTCGTTCAATGAGTAAGAAGGTTTCTGATGTTGCAGTAGTTGAGGATCATTATAGTCCAGGGTTAGGTGACACTTTCTTGGCTCATGATATAGAGGATATCGGGGGCAAGTGTGATCTTTTGAGCAATCCTGTAGACTTTGATAGTGATAGAGTTGTTCCTAACAAGGGTACTTCTTTGTCTGACATGATGAGTAAATCATCTTTGTCTAGAGAGGAGCTTATAGTAGAACAGGAAAAAGATCCTGAAATCTCCTTACTGTGTAATCGGGCATTGAGTGAGGAAGAGGCGGAGAAAGTCCCGGTTTGTTACTTCCGTAGGTCAGGTGTGTTGATGCGCAAGTGGCGCCCCCTGATGTGTCTCCCGAGGAAGACTGGAAAGTTGTCAATCAAATAGTTGTCCCACCGAGGTATAGGCAAGATATTCTAAGTTTGTCTCATGACGTACTTATGGCAGGGCATCTAGGTGTGACCAAGACTTATAACAGGATCTTAGATCACTTCTTTTGGCCCAAGTTGAAACGGGATGTGGCTGATTTTTGTAGGTCTTGTCATACTTGTCAGGTGGTAGGGAAACCTAATCAGAAAATCCCTGTTGCACCTTTGCACCTCATTCCAGCATTTGAGGAAACCATTTAGTAGAGTCATTATAGACTGTGTAGGTCCTCTACCCAAAACTAAGTCTGGGAATGAGTATCTTTTAACTATTATGTGTGCTTCCACACGCTTTCCTGAAGCCATTCCACTCAGAAATATTAAGGCCCCTAACATAGTCAAGGCTTTGGTTAAATTCTTTACATTGGTTGGTCTTCCAAAAGCTGTCCAATCGGACCAAGGTTCGAATTTCATGTCTGGTATTTTTCAACAAGTCATGTACCAGCTCCAGATCAAGCAGTATAAGTCTAGTGCTTATCATCCAGAGTCTCAGGGTGCTTTAGAACGTTTTCATCAGACATTAAAGAATATGATGAGATCTTATTGTTTTGAAAACAAAAGAGATTGGGACGAAGGTATACACATGTTGTTGTTTGGCGTTAGAGAATCTGTACAAGAATCTCTTGGCTTCAGTCCCTTTGAACTTGTGTTTGGACATACTGTACGTGGTCCTTTGAAAATTTTGAAAGACAAAATTTTGGACGAAGATTCTAAAGTGAATCTCTTAGAGTATGTGTCTAACTTTAAGCAAAGGTTGACAAGGGCATGTGAACTGGCAAAAGAAAATTTGGCCGTTACTCAAACCAAAATGAAAACATGGTATGATAAAGATGCCCGTGCAAGAAGTTTTGATCCAGGTGGCAAAATTTTGGCTCTATTACCAATACCGGGTCAGCCTTTGCAAGCTAGATATTTTGGACCTTATGTTGTTGAGAAAAAGGTCGATGATGTTAACTACATTGTACAAACTCCAGGGAGGCGCAAGAAAACTCAATTATGTCATGTTAATATGCTTAAGAAATATGTAGATAGAGAAGAGAGCAAGACCTCTCAATCTATTGCTACTTTGGCCTCTGTACCATCACAAAGTGAAAGTACAGCTGATATTTGTAAATTAGACTTAGATGGTGGTGTACAAGATGTAGGTTTAGACTGTGGTGTTAAGTTACGGAATTCAGATGTGCTCGCGAACTTGGACAAGAAACTGTGTCATCTATCAGAAAAGGAACGCAATGAACTGAAAGATTTGATACTTGAGTTTAAATACACCAGATACACCAGGCAAAACAGATGCTATCTACCATGACGTGGATGTAGGCGATGCGCCACCTGTGAAGCAACATCCTTACCGTGTCAATCCTTTGAAAGAAGAACATTTAAAGAAAGAAATTCAATACATGTTGGACAATGATATTATTGAACCAAGCAAAAGTGAATGGAGCTCTTCATGTGTTCTGGTACCAAAGCCAGACAAGACATACCGGTTCTGTACTGACTTCAGAAAAGTAAACTCTGTCAGTAAAACAAAATCTAATCCAATTCCAAGGATTGACTCGTGTATTGACAAATTTGGCAAAGCCAAGTACGTAAGCAAGTTTGACCTGTTGAAACGATATTGGCAGGTGTCATTAACAGAAAGAGCTAAAGAAGTGTCGGCATTTGTAACCTCGCAAGGTTTGTACCAGTACAAAGTAATGCCATTTGGTATGAAGAATGGCCCGGCAACATTTCAACGTCTTCTTAACAGCGTGATATCAGACCTGGAAGGCTGTGATGGATACATTGATGACGTCATCAACTACCACGACACGTGGGAAGACCATCTACGCGGGATTCGGGAGTTCTTCGAAAGACTCACTACCATGAAATTGACTGTAAACTTATTGAAATGTGAATTTTGTCATGCAACTGTTGAAAAATTTTAGGCCAATGTTGTAGGACAGGAGCAGGTTAATCTTGTACATCAAGAAAGTACAATCTTGACATCAAACATATCAAATTTGGGAAAGACAATATTCTAGCTGATGCTTTATCAAGGATTTAAATATGACTTAATATGTCAAAAAAAGTTTCCTTTTCAAGAAAACTTTCAGGATTTTTCTTTAAGGAGGGGTGTTTACTTTCTTTCTTTGTATGACACTAAATACATGTAGTTATGAGATAAGGGAGATAACTCATATAGCTTTTTTTATAAATACATCCTATAAAGGTCATATAATTAATCTAGGTTATAGAACTTTCTAGAATATAATCATGTATAAACAAATATGTTTGTAAACATGTTGATTTTAAGTAGAGATCTAGAATGATCTATTTCCAGAAAGTTATGTGTGTTTATTTGTTTACTGCTTTTAGTTAGATATTTCTAGAAGTAGAAGGTTCTCCAATATTCTTGAATTAGGGTTTAGCTATATATGCTCCAGCTGTCCAAGGCTAATCAGAACTGTAATGAGACCTGTAATATGACATATCAAGAATTGTACAGCGCCATATAAGATTCTATTGGGAGAGCTATTGTGACTTTATCTGTGGATTATTACAACACTTTGTGTGGATTTATTCATATTGCCTGGAACTTTACAAATCATCGGTGGACATTCAATTTCCTTGTGGATTTGTGATTATTGTTAATTTGAAACCTGGAAGGATCAAGGATTATACCAGGACATTCGCATACAGATAAGTAATACTTTAAATCATCGTACTACTCTTGTACCACCACCAATTACTTTCGACATTGTAAACTTTGTTTGTTTGTTTGATTAATTAACGTCCTATTAACAGCTAAGGTCATGTAAGGACGGCCTCCCATGTATGCGGTGTATTGTGTGTATGTTGTGCGAGGTGCATGTTTCGGGAGACTGCGGTATATTCATGTTGTGTCTTCTTGTATAGTGGAACTTTTGCCCTTTTTATAGTGCTATATCACTGGAGCATGCCGCCGAAGACACCAAGCAACACACCCCACCCGGTCACATTATACTGACAACGGGCGATCCAGTCGTCCCACTCCCTTTTTGCTGAGCGCTAAGCAGGAGCAGAAACTACCACTTTTATAGACTTTGGTGTGTCTCGGCCAGGGGACAGAACCCAGAGCCTTCCTCACAGGGGCGAACGCTAAACTCAAGGCCAAAAGTGAGGCGGTGCCAAGGGAGGCATTAGGAAAGATAAAGTCAGTTAGGAAGAATAGAAAAGATAAGATCCTAAATTTAGTCGCCTTTTACGATCATGCAATAGGGGCAGCAGGTACAATTCTAACGCCCTACCTGCAGGGCCAACATTGTAAACCATCTCTGTATAATATTGTATATATAATTAAATTGTGTTTTGAATTTAGCTGCTGGTTTCTCATTTCTGTTATTCGTTCATGTAACAGAACAAACTTGGTAGCCCTTCATTCCAGCATGTCATAGGCCCAATTTCAGGTCTCTAGGCCTCTTGGTTATTTAGAAGAAGTCTGTTAAAGATTTTCACCTATTTGGCCCCTGTGACCTTGAATGATGGTCAAAGTAATTCATTTGAACAAACTTGGTAGCCCTTCATCCCAGCATGCTATAAGTCAAATTTCAGGACTCTAGGTCTCCAAGTTTTGGAGAAGAAGTTGTTTAAATGGACGACGGATGCTGCACCATAGCATAAGGACGTTACACTTAATAAACCAAACCAAACTATTATGGGTATTGTAAGAGTTTCACATAGAATTCAATCATCACATGTTTATCTGACATTATATATTAGTACAGGTAATACCTGAACACTAATCAGCATGTTTATTTAGAAAAGATTAAGAGTTTACATGGAACATATGAATAATCCCAGAATGATGATAATAGCTCGTCTGAAAAAACGTTACTAATACAAGAATATACTGCAGTCTCCCAAAACATCCACCAATCACTTCGTACAAACGTGAAAGTATGATAGTTTGTTATTATAGTTACATGTGCCATACTTCCATATTATCAAGTAGAGCTTTTGATATTTCATTCTACATAAAAATTACAGAACTGTCAAAAAATAATGGACAGCATAGTGAAATAAGTGTATACGATTACGGTCAGACCAAGTTGTGATTCAATTCACATATTAACAGTGAAGTGATTTCTGCAAGTATGTGTCTATCTAAACATACATAAAGCATTTTAATAAGAATTTTATAATGTATAAATTCTGTATTGTAATTAATGTTTAAAATGCACCATACATTTTTGTCTGCCCATTAGAAGAATGAATTTCACCACTAAAATGATCAAACCTGATGGTTTTCAATATATTACTGAACCAATCTGATTAAAATACGGATCCTTATTATCACTACGTTTGAAATGAGGATCTAACAACATTCCATTAGGGGTCACGTCAGGATGACCTTTGGAAATGACCAATCAAATTGGCACTGCCAGAATCTTGACTGGGGACGAACTAGTTTGAAAAAGCTGTTCGAATTATTTTCGTGCACGTAGTCATCTCGCCCAAAGTGCATAACGATGCTTAATGTATATGCTTACTGGGACGAAATAGCGTTATCAATTGACGTTGAAATATGTAGAAAATGTATTTGATCTGGAGTACACGTGGTAAAAGGTCATCCGAACGTGACCCCATATGGGATATTGTCAGACGGTTCAAATTAAGAAAATCACTGACTGACTTCATTAGCCGGATGGGTACATGAGCCAATATATAGTGTTTACATGTCTTTGTTTCATTCTGTATCAGAACTCATGTGACAGATAAGGCTTACAGGTCACTTGTTTAAGGTTTTAGACCCTGTTAAAACTAGTGCTATGTTGTATGCCTATATATCACTTCTCTTGTTTAAGATACATACCTTGCTCAAGACAAACATGACCATCATTCTTGATGTCGATGCAAACTTGAGTTTCTGAACAAATGTCGCAGGTTAAAACGTCCTCCTGGAATGAGTAAAATATACTTTATGAAGGGATTTCGGGCTCTCAACCTTATTATCTACATTAATTATTTAAAACAGACCTCTTTCATGAATATTAGAAAATTAAATGTGTTCAAAAAATAACAAAAGGGCTCCAGGGGCTTGTGTCATGGACCAATAAATGTTATTTATGATCAGCAGATGTGTAAGACAGGGTTCCTTTTTATCCAAAATTGTATCAATATTAATGTTTTATTTGCATATAAAAGTAACATGTGCCTGTATTAATGTTACATGTGTCAGAATTGGGCAAATATTGACACGCTAATTTTTCTGCAATAGTTATTGAAAACCGTCTGGTTTGATGAATTAAGCTGTGAAAATCAAACAAATGGACAGACAGACAAGTATCCTACCTTATGAACATTAGTTACAACACAGAACTGATGCACTGTAAAATTCTTGTTTTTTTTTGGGTTTTTTTATCTTAAGTATGTTAAAGATGCTCCACCACTGACAAATGGTATTTTTTCACCATCAAAAACAGGAGCAGACGAATTAGCATTTTTCTTCAGTTACAAAAGTTACTTACTTTACACCATTACCACCATTGAAAAGTTTGAGGTACTAATTTTACTTCAAGTTAAAAATATGAAAAATAATTAATTGCATCCCGTAAAAAATCCGTTGCACTATATCCTATATGGAATGAAGTAATGATTGTGCATGCACCACAGGCGAAATAAATTACTTTATGTTATTTTTCTGTTAATTAGGCATATCTATACACGATTAAACACCAATTATTGTTCAAATGATGAATATCATTTGTGCTCTGTCGGCGGTGGAGCATCTTTAAGATGGAAACGTACAGAAATCGCTTTATCACAACTGTAAAATGTGAAATGAAATTGTAGGCAACTACTTAGCTTCGTCGTCTAACCGTATGTACTCATTTCACTGTACTGTAGATGATGTAATTTTTCTGCCCTTATTTTTACTTGTAAAGGTCAACCCTGTGCATTTTAAGTATAATATTGGTGATTTGATGGTAAGGCCTCTCATGTACGCGGTTTGTAGCGTTTATGAAGTGCGCGGTGCATGTTTTAGGAGACTGGTAGAACTGTTGCCATTTTTATTATGTTAATTTATACACCCACTAAGTTACTATACTGACAGCAGGCAAACTAGTCGTCCCATTACCAGTATGCTGAGACCGCTAAGCAGGAATAGAAATATATGAAAATTCCCTTCAGTGCTTCCTGAGATATACAATGTAGCGATAACAAACTACAGCTTTCAAAATCCAGGATCTTTCGGCCATGCTGTACACTGATCAGTCCCTAGAATTGGCGCCATTTTTATTATGTTATTTTATACACCCCAATAAGTAACATTAAACTGACAACATGCGAACCAGTCGTCCCATTCCCTGTATGCTGCGACTGCTAAGCAGGAACAGAAACAAATGAAAAATTCCTTCAGTGCTTCCTGAGATATACAATGTAGCGGTAACAAACTACAGCTATCAAAATCCAGGATATTTCGGCCATGCTGTACACCGATCAGTCCCAGAATACGATATTCATAACTAGGGTCGTATGGAAATATGCTTGTTGAATTTAAGACGGATCCCTTCAGTACTTCTGAGAAATAGCGGTAACAAGAATTGTTAACGGACGGAAGGATGGCGGACCATAAACGAAAAACAATTTGAATTATATCTAAAAGACTCTTTTATATGTTCTCAGAATAGCAACATACATGTATGCTACATCTTTTTTTTTTCGTTTTAGCCATTTTTGCCGGATTTAACCCATTATAGAACTATATGGTAATAAAGTTTTTAGCGAAAATGTTGCCCTTTCTCAATCCTAAAGAAAATTGATGATTCTTCTCTGTTTCGTCTTGTATGAATATTTGTTGTTTTTCGATATTTAAGGGTAAACAAGAGTATCGATTTACCTAGATATTACAAATACGGTATGCACAACTAAGGTCCTAGGGGATCCTGCACATGAAATTTGAGTCGGATCCATTTGGTACTTTCAGAGAAATATCGGTAACAAACTTAAATTATCAAAATCCAAGATATCAGACTGTCGGCCATCTTGCTGACCGATCAGTCCAAAATGCATTATGCACAACTAGGGCCAAAGAGGAACCTAGGTACGAAAAAAAGATCCCTTCAGTACTATCCGACAAATAGTGGTAAATAACTTCAACAATCTGTTTGAAATACAGATCCTTATAACCATTCCATTCAATAGATCCAACGTTGTGATAATAAGGATATGTATTTGAATCAGAATTAAATCGGGGGTTAAACTATGGCTAGAGGTGCGCTAATCTTTACGCTCAGATCAGTTAAATTACGGTAAAGTACGCTTGTATAGGCTAAGCTACTCTGAGGAACTTAAGTCTCCTAATACGTTATATTACGCTATTCCTAGCGCAACTATGTCCAGGCCTTAAGAGATCATTATAAATATGTTTTACAGTATACACTTATGATTGTATTTCGCCTTAACATTAGTATCTAAGTTAGCTCAGCCTTTTGTTTACACATGAACGCTTGGCAAGACTGTAGACACGTACGCATGAAATATGCAACGTGTTACTCAGAATCAACTCCAATGACATTTATTACCATTTACACGAGTATTGATACGACAGTATACTTAACAGCTTTGTATATTCAGTTCGATTATGTATCATGTTAATTTAATAGCTAATACACAATCGACGAACCACCCAGGTAAGTGACATTCTGGTATCGCTGAAATATTTTTGCTATTATGACCTCACATTTGCACAAGAATTACTTTTAATTTTGTCAAAAATAATACGAAAACATTGTCGCATCAGAATAAAGATAAATTATTAATCAGCTATCCGGAGACGGAAACATAAATCCGTTTTACCATGTAATGAATTATATGTGTGTCCTGTTTGCCAATTATTATAAATTACCCAAGACCATTCTCGTCTGGCATATGTTCCAACTAAATACCTGACACGTGTTTAATCGACATTCCTTAAAAACAAGAGGCCCATGGGCCTTAACGGTCGTCTGATTCATGGCACAAAACAACAAAGTCACAGTATAAAGTAGTGGTTAACAATTAATATAAACAATACAGGAACTCCTTAGTTGAATGTGTAAGTTTCTGAAATAGGTAAATGTCATTTGTTGAACAAACTTGGTAGCCCTTCATCCATATACGGTATGGTTGTAACCCATTCAAGGATTAATATAAGGAGTCCGATTTTAAAGCCAAATTTCAGCAAAGCTCCCATTTTGGACCTCCGCCGTACTATCCCCATGGGTCTTAGCTCGGTCCTTTATAAAATATGATTGTCCTCACCTAAAGTTCCCCCTTCTGAATCAATTAAAACCCACATAGACCAATTTTCATTGAGATATCGGAGACTGAATCGAACACAGGAAGTGGGCCAGCGGCCATCTTGGAATACCAAAATATTTACGAAAATGTTTGCATGTTATTCGGCATCAATTAAAACCCTTATAGACCAATTTCCATTGAGATCAGAGACTGAAACTTTAAAACAGGAAGTGGGCCAGCGGCCATCTTGGAATACCAAAATCTTTACGAAAATGTTTGAATGTTGTTCGGCATCAATGTAAATTATGTAGCGTAGCGTGGATAATTAATTTTGTGTGATCTATGTTCATAGTTTTTTATGATTGTTGACTTTAGGCAACTCGAGTTATTTCCCTTGCTCCAGGGGAGATTTAAACCGTTGAACTATATAGAGTAATCTCCCCTGAGCAAGCTATAATTAGAACTCGCACTACTCGCACTAAGACAAAGAAGCGTCCTGTTTTTCAGAAAAGATTTTTGGTAATTTTAAGAAGTTTACTGAAGCAGTTTTGACCATCGAATGGTTTAATTCTTGAAGAAAACACCAGCTTGACAGCAGAAGTGATTGTCTGGACGCTCACGACCTTTAAAGGGTTCGTAATTTGATGATTTGTTCTGGGGTTTCATAATTCCTTTGTTCTGGACGGTGCGCGCCATCTTGTTTGTTTACAAACATAAACATTTGGTTATAAATTACGTCTTATTTATCTCGTCCAAACCTGTTTTTACGATCAGGATGTGTGACAATTATCATATTGTACTACTGGACATAGCTACATCAGACGTCTAGGCGAACATATGCACCATAATCCTGAGGATAGTAATTTAAGACTCGGTGAGGAGTTCGATGTTGTGATTCGGGCTAAGGGAGGTCTTAACATTCGAAAACTTCTGCGCGATTCTGCTTCTTTGTTGACATTTTCCTTACCAACTGGGGTGCGTTCCATGGTATTTTTACAACTAGGCGGTAACGATTTATGCGATGACAGACTTTCAACCCAAAAACTGTGCCTTGATCTAGTGTCCGTCGCGGAATATCTCCGCCATGGGATAGGATTTGATCATGTGATTATTGGGCAGCTCCTCCGTCGTCAGCCTTGGGCGACTTCGCCTCACTATAATGACAGGGTGCATGACCTCAACAACCAGTTAGAATCATGGGCTAGTGATCATTCCTCGTCAGGCATTTCATTCTGGCACCATCGTGGTTTCTGGGATCCAGCATTGTCACACCTCGACCCCCGGGATGGCGTCCATTTGGTGTATAGGGATGATGGACACAGGACAATGCGTAAATATTTGCGCAGTATCAGGAGTGCTATTCTGCATTTTAAATGAACACTCGCCTTATGATTTTCTAGTGGGTTTCCACAATATAGATATGCCAGTATTAACTAATTTAACTATCATTGATTAGTTATTTTTTATGTATATTGGTATAGTAAATGTTATACATCTATATTAGTTATAACAGTATAGCCTATGCTAACATTATTAGTACTGAATACTAAACCACCTACACATTCTGTCCGATATTTCCTTATAAACATTTACACCTGCGTAGTTTAACATTATTAACCATCCGAGAAAATATGTAAAAAAAAAAAAAAAAAAAAAAAAAAAATCACACTTGGAGGATATGTACAGTATAGTAGGTGGTTTGTGTATGACGAATTGTCCTTGTTCTACTATCATAATTGATAATATTGTATGTGCATTTTTGTACCCCTGCGTCACAAGTCAAATTTTACCAAATTATTAACTAATAATAGTTATAACTGTACATATATGTCCCATTTGATATTTTTATTTACCAGGGCTTTTTCTGGGGCATTGGGCAGATGTTTGGCCCCATTCCCAATGAAATTTAGGCTGTAATTTTCCCAGTATATTGTTGTTTTTCCCAATAGGAAATATCTTAGAACAGTGGTAGAGTCCATTATGTTCAATCGAGCGTGACCAAATTTATAAAGATTTTCATAATTTAAAACATTCTTTAATTTTTTTTTTTTTTTTTTTTTCTAATAAGATGAATATGATTGACTTAAATCACACAGGGAGTGCACGATTTTGAGGAACAAATATCTAGTTTCTTTCACTGAAGAACAATTCAGAGGCCTATTATATGTATATTTGATATGCCAACAAATTTTTCCCAAATTCTTTCCGGAGCTTTTTCCCAATTTACCTATTTAAAGCCCTGGTTACTTATACAGTATTAAGTAACAATTTGACAACTACCAATACATTAATTTATTATCTGATTTCCTATATTTTTTTTTTTTTTTTTTTTTTTTTTTCTCCAACTTCTTACTAGATTATTTCCTGCCGAGGTAACCTCTAATAGATGATTATCCAGGCATGGTTAAATATTACGAAACTTTTAGTGCAGTCATGTTCTGAATTAGAATAGCTGTATTTCAATTTGGAGTTACACTCAGAGGGAGTGTTTCATTTGAATTTACACTCAGAGGGAGTGTGTTATTGCATTAACACTCAGAGGGAGTGTTTTATTTGAATTTACACTCAAAGGGAGTGTGTTTTTTATTTTATTTACACTCATAGGGAGTGTGTACTTGGATTTTACACTCAGAGGGAGTGTGTTATTGTAATTTACACTCGGAGGGAGTGTATTATTTACCTTTACACTCAGAGGGAGTGTTTAATTTGTATTTACACTCAGAGGGAGTGTGTTATTAGAATTTACACTCAGAGGGAGTGTGTTATTAGAATTTACACTCAGAGGGAGTGTGTTATTAGAATTTACACTCAGAGGGAGTGTATTATTTGTATTTACACTCAGAGGGAGTGTGTTATTTGTATTTACACTCAGAGGGAGTGTGTTATTTGTATTTACACTCAGAGGGAGTGTGTTATTAGAATTTACACTCAGAGGGAGTTGTATTGTATTTACACTCAGAGGAGTGTGTTATTTACACTCAGAGAGGGAGTGTGTTATTTGAATTTACTCTAAGAATCTAAGATGGAATGTATTAATTTAATTTACACTCTGAGGGAGTCTGTTATTCTGATTTACACTCTGGGGGCAGGGAGTGTGTTTTTTAAATTACACTCAGAGGGAGTGTAGGACTTGTGATTTCTAGTATTAAATACTTTGTGGTGTGTAATATTAATGCTAGACACATTTTGTATTGAATGTAGATCACAATTCTACTATGGAGGTACACAATAATGTAAGATTCCATTGGCTTGATCACCTAATTAAATATGTGTACCTCATTTCTCACAGGACAACAGTATGTCGGCCCCAAAGAAGAGACGTACAGCTCAAAAGGCACCATCTCAGGCTCCTCAGGTAGATTTGGATTATTCCAAACTGGCAGCTGAGATTCTCCGTCAGCAGTCTGCAGCAGTTCCTGTGACAGAGACCATAGCTACCCCAGCTGGTACCACATCTCCTTCATCCTCTGCCTCATCAGTCAGAAGTCAACTAGAGTCCTCGGCACATCCAGTGGCCTCGAGCTCTAGCATTCCATCCACAGAGTCCGGTCAGCAGACCGATCCACAACCAAGTCGACCTCTCGTGGATTCTGGGATTACATCCATGTTGGACCAGGTCTTTGGAGGTGAGTCTTCAGACAAAGTTGAACCCCTTCCGTTAAGATTGACGGATGGTATTCCTCTTGGAGCCACTGTTTCACAGAGGATTAAGCAGAAAATATGGGATGAAGAGTTTATAGACTTTTCGTGCCTTCTGCCCTCTCATTCGGATGAGCCATTCTCTATTGAGTTTGCCCCTGGGGTTGTAAAGGTGCAGCAGCAAGCCAAAGGGACGCCTCCTTTATCGTTACACCGGTGGACATCGTGTTTCCTAGTATTTATGGCTATATACATTGAGAAGAAACCTCAGGAGGTTCAACATTTACTCAAATATGCTGCTAGTGTGCGTGACCTCCAGCAACACTATGGGGATTCTGCTTGGCGGTCCTATGACCAGTCCTTCAGAAAATTGAGACAATCTCATTTGATCCCTTGGCAACGTCCAGTTGATGAACTTTGGGAGCGGGCAAAGCATGCGAAGGCTTCAACTTCCCAGTACCCGACGTATCAGAAACAGAAGGCCAACACGGGAGGGAAAAGGTCAAATCAGCCTTTTCGGAAGAAGTTCTGTTTCGCCTTCAACAATGGCGAAAACTGTTCTATGCAGCCATGCAAATATAGACATGTCTGTCGAACTTGTGAGGGATCACATGGACGACACCAGTGTCAGAAGTCTGGAAAATCTGGGCAGCAACGCGCCGGCAGAAAGCCTCGTCAAAACTCCAACCAAGCCAACCCCAGTCGATAGTGGCAAGTTACAACATTGGTTGTTAGGTTATGATACAGAGTTGTCATCATATCTTGTTGCAGGGTTTCGGGATGATTTTAGACTGGGCTGTAGTGTGACACCTAATTTGTCAATAGCAAAAAATCATAAATCTGTTTTGCTTCAACCTGACACAGTTACAGCTAAGTTACACCATGAGCTAGCCTTAGGTAGGATAGTAGGACCATTTTTGTCACCCCCCTTACCCAATTTTGTATGCTCTCCCCTTGGCTTGGTACCAAAGAGTACTCCAGGGAAATACCGTCTTATTCACGACCTGTCATTTCCAAAGGATGCATCTGTTAATTCAGGCATACCTAAATATTTATCTCAAGTCCAGTATGACAATATTGAGACGATTATTTCCTTAGTGAAAGCTCATGGTCATGGGGCTCTCATGGCGAAGTCTGATATTGAGGAGGCATTTAGGATTATTCCTATTCATCCAGATGATCACCATCTCTTGGGTTTCACATGGGAGGACTCATATTATTATGATAGATGTCTCCCTATGGGTGCTAGCAGTTCTTGCCGCATTTTTGAATCTTTTAGCACATCACTTCAATGGATCATGGTTGAGAAGTTTCGCGCAGGGGGTATGTCGCATATGGTGGATGATTTCTTCTTTATTGGCCCTCATGAGTCTGTGAACTGTTACGCAGATTTGAACAATTTTAAGTCGTTATGTCAGGTATTGGGATCCCACTCAAAGCAGATAAAACTATAGCCCCCACCACCTACTTAACTATTTATGGCATCGAAGTCGATTCTGTGGCGATGGAGTGTCGATTACCACAGGAGAAAATTGACAAGATTGTTCAGCTACTCACTGCATATTCCAATTGTAAGAAAATAACTCTTAAGGAAATGCAGTCTTTACTAGGCTTGTTAAATTTTGCTTGTCTTATCATCTGTCCGGGCCGTACGTTTCTTCGTCGGTTATATGATTTGACGTGTAACGTATCAAAACCCCATCACTCGATTCGCTTATCCAACGAAGCCCGCTCAGATTTGCGGATGTGGTTAGAGTTTATTCACAACTTTAATGGCAAATCAGTTTTTCTGAATGATGAGTGGTTTTCCTCTGACCGTCTTGCATTATACACTGACGCTTCAGGAAAAATTGGCTTCGCTGCAGTTCTTGGCTCAAAGTGGTTTGCTTTACGTTGGACGCCTCAGTTGGCTCCACTGCAAATTGCAATAAAAGAATTGTTCTAGCTATCGAGGTGTGGGGTCATCTTTTCAGGAACCACAAAGTGTTGTTCTTTTCTGATAATGATGCAGTGGTCAATATCATTAACAAGCAAACATGTAAAGACAAACAGTTGATGATACTTGTTAGAAGGTTGGTTTTGTCAGCTCTGAAACATAACATATTGTTTCGCGCTAAGCATATCCCAGGAAAGCACAATGTAATAGCTGATGGTTTGTCTCGTTTTCAGTTTCAGACTGTGTTCAAGAAAGCACCATGGCTGGACAAAACACAGACCGAGCTGCCACCTGTCTTACTACAGATTTGACGCCTGCAGCTATCTGTCTGTTGCAAGCGTCACTTAGCAATTCTTCCAGGCTGGCGTATCGTCGTTCTTGGCATCTTTTCCTGGAATTTCAACAATCAACCATACACCTTCCAGCACCAATTACTCTTCTGTGTAACTTCATTGGTGAACTTTTCCTGCGGGGTTATAGTCCTGCATCTATCGCTTCTCATGTGTCAGCTATAAGTTATGTTCATAAGCTGTTGAACTACCACGATAACTCCCATTCATTCATGGTGAGGAAGTTACTGCGTGGGACCCAAATGAACCAGGCTCCCGACACCCGGTTGCCAATAACAAAGTCTATCTTACTGAGGCTTTTAGATGCCATTCAACACACCGTTCCCTCCTTTTGTGACAGAATTATGTTAAAAGCTTTATTCCTGACAGCTTTCCACGCTTTCATGCGTCTTGGAGAACTAGTACCACGTTCTGGGAAAGAGTCTCATAAAGTTCTTCAGCGGCCAGATGTGTCTTTGTCTCCAAATGTCAGTGTATCTTTTACGCTGCGACATTTTAAGACCAATAAGGACAGTAGCCCCATTGTTATTTCTATACAGGCGAATCCAGCATCTTCCGCTTGTGCTGTTGCTGCTTTACACGAGTATATGCGTGTGTTCACGCACACAGCAGGTCCCCTGTTTCAGTTCCAAAGCAGTAGGCCTGTTACTTATGCCTTTGTGTCTCACCAGCTCAAATTGGCTATCCAGTTCGCAGGATTAAATCCTGCTGAGTATAAAGGCCATAGCTTTCGCATTGGGGCTGCTACAGAGGCTGCTAACTTAGGGTTTTCTGAACATGCTATTCAGAAAATGGGCCGCTGGAACTCTGACGCAGTCCGTCGTTATGTTTGGTTGAAGTCATTTGTGTTGTAACTAGGCATGTATGTATCTCAGGTCAGCATTTGGCTGCTGAGTTCATATTGCTTATATGTTTCTAATAGTTCCATTGATGCTCACAATCAACTGTTCAATTATCATACTTATTCTGTTTGTGATAAGTTATCATAGTTGGTTTATATATTTGTTACCTTTACATGGTGCTACTTGTAGTTATATTTGTTCTATCAGGATAATTTTCACTCAGGTCAGCATTTGGCTGCTGAGGTTTATTATTCCTATACAAATGTTATGCTGTCTCATAAGCTATTGATAATTTGTGCCAACTTGTTTGTGTGTTTTATATTTTGTAGAATTTTTTATATGTCTTTCCTTGGTCTGCATATAATTTTGGCTCCTAGATTTATGATTTTATATATTATAGTTTCATTGTCCTGTGTAGAGCCAGGTCAGCATTTGGCTGCTGGTTTAATCATGGTTGAACTCTTCCTACTTTTATCAGTTATCAGTATATATGTGTCCAAATTAATCTAGCTCGCTTGTTAAGATGATTCGTATTGTGATATGCTTGGTTTTTACTCAGGTCAGCATTTGGCTGCTGGGTTTGTTCCAAGTTATAAAGATTCAACTGTAATTGCATATATTATATGTAATTATAAATGTTCGACCATTTCTTAACCTCGCTCATTTGTGAGAATGTGTTGTAATGTTACAATTCTTATTTCAATTTATCCTATCTTTATATGAGGTTAATTTCAAAATATAACGTCATTGGTACTCTCCCTGTCTCAAGTGTGTATCTGGTTAGATTACAGGACAGATGATCTTATCTAGTTTAGTATTATCCACTTTCCTTTATTTTTCTGGCTGCGCTTTTGGGTGGCTTTTTTGTGGCCTTTTTTGGTTCGCCACCTTTTTTATAGATGCTATTTTTTATGTTCATAATTGAGTTTATATTATGTAATGTTTTGTAACACAAGTTTGTGTTAATTGTTCAGTTATCCAGTTGTTCTGGATATGCTAGTCAATTAATAAATTGACAATCATTCTCAATTATGGTTTCTGTTATATATTTCATTACATATCACATCTGTAAAAAACGGAGCTTCAGCAGCAGCCAGTAAAATAATGAGTATATTTTTGCGAAGTTAGAGCATAGCGAACACAAATGTAAATTATGTAGCGTAGCGTGGATAATTATTTTGTGTGTGATCTATGTTCATAGTTTTTTTTTTATGATTGTTGACTTTAGGCAACTCGAGTTATTTCCCTTGCTCCAGGGGAGATTTAAACCGTTGAACTATATAGAGTAATCTCCCCTGAGCAAGCTATAATTAGAACTCGCACTACTCGCACTAAGACAAAGAAGCGTCCTGTTTTTCAGAAAAGATTTTTGGTACCCACCCACCTCTCCCTTATTTTTATGTCGATTTATTTGCAAAAATACTGTTTACGTTGTTGAGTGGCTCTGGCCGTAATTTGTGTAAGGCCTTTTTTGGTTCGCCACCTTTTTTATAGATGCTATTTTTTATGTTCATAATTGAGTTTATATTATGTAATGTTTTGTAACACAAGTTTGTGTTAATTGTTCAGTTATCCAGTTGTTCTGGATATGCTAGTCAATTAATAAATTGACAATCATTCTCAATTATGGTTTTCTGTTATATATTTCATTACATATCACATCTGTAAAATTTGGGGCCCGACCCCTCAAACCCCTAAATAAAGTCAGACAAGGCTCATTTATATTAAATATGTTTGTACCTTCCCCAATGATGTTTAACACCAACATATAGATGACAATCCATCCGCAAATGTTGAATAGGAGGAGTAACACTTACTTTGAGTTGTTTGAATTAATTAACGTCTTGATCAAAAACAAGCTGACTAGGTCTATGTAAGTGACGGGCCTTACCATGTATGTGGTGTGTTGCAGTTGTTTGTTGTGCAGATAAGAGTGCGTGTTTTGCGAGCTCGAAATTTGCGGGTATTATTCATGTTGTGTATCTCGTCGATGTATTAGTAGAAGCATGTTGGCCCGTTTATTAGGTGGCTATATCAATGATAGCATGCCGCCGTAGACACCCGGTTTTTAAAGCTAATATTAAGGGAAAATTTGACCTTATGGAGGGCCACACTCGTCAGACCCTAGGGGTTGGACAGGCTCAATTTATATATAAAATATGATTGTTCTACCCCAATGATGTTTCACACCAAAATATGGATGAAATTCATCCAAGGATGAAGGAGGAGTAGGATTTTAAAGCTAAAATTAAGACAAAATTTGCCCTTTTGGGGGCCCACCCCTCAGTCCCTAGAGGTCGGACCAGGCTCATATTTATATAAATATGATTGTACTTCCCGAATGATGTTTCACACCAAATATGGATGATAATCAATCCAAGGATGAAGGAGGAGTAGGATTTTTAAAGCTTAAATTAAGAAAAATTTGCCCTTTTGGGCCCCCATCCCTCAGCCCCTAGGGTTCGGACCTATCTCATATATATTAAATAGAAACTGATTGTCCTTCCCAAATGATAGTTCTTGCTACTAAAACCGAATAGTGACGGATGAATGATATCCATCCAAGGATTGATTTTTTGTTTGTTTGTTTTGTCACAATTTAAGAACCGTACACTGATTATCACAGCTATTGTCATGTTCAATGGACGGACAATCTGCCATGTATGCAGTGGTGTGTTGCGTGTATGTTATGGTCGAGTGTGCGTGTTTTGGGAGGAGGCACTTGCGGGTATTATTCGCATGTTATGTCTTCTTGCATATAGTAGTGGAACTTTTTGACACTCCTTTTATAGTGGCTATATCATACTGAAGCATGTCAGCACGAAGACACCTGGAATACTCACACATGAACGGAGTGAGTAGGACTTGGCTATATAGCTAAAAATTTAAGGGTCAAAATTTTGATCCATTGGGGCAATGGGACCCTAGGCGACCAGGCTCATTCATGTATAAATTATGAGTGTACCTTCCCCAACTTATGTTGCTCACTCAAATGGATGAAGGAGGCAGTAGGACTTTTGTATAAATCATAGTCGCGAACGCACGGCGGGAACAGAGCACGGACGCATCGGGACAAACATTTTGACATGATACTCAATAGGTCCATGCTGAACATTTGAGTCAGTCGGACCCTTATTACAACAGTTAGTGTATCCCTAGAAACGCCCTTGAATTATAAGAAGCTGAGTACACGTAACACAAAAAGTTTTGGTTGTAATTGTGGGAAACGTTATTAGTAACGCAAAAAGTTATAAGAAATCAAATTGAGCCGTCGCCCCTGTGCAGAAGGCTCTGGGTTGCAGTTTACCCTGGCAACGGGACATCATCTCTCAAAAAGTATTTATAACACAATGACAACGCTATTCTTCTCCTTGCTTTAGCGCTCAGCTTACAGAGGAGTGGCGATGGATGGGTTCGCCCTTTTTTGTCAGGTCTATTAATTGTCACAGAATCCGGTGTGGGTGTGGTTGCTTGGTGGTCTTGCTAGGCAGTCAAATGGCTTCAGTGATAATAGTAATATGCTAAAAGGGGCAATTGTTCCACTATACAAGGAAGAACCAATCATGTCACATACCATGTCTCTCATAATACATACGACACCTCGCCACTTACACAAACACGCTTCACACGTCATACAAGCCAGAGAATAGAGACCGTACCATAACATGACCCTGGCTGTTGAGTAGGATCGTGTTAAATAATAAATATATAAAACAAACAAGAAGATATTTAATCAATCCAGGAGCAAGTGATTAGACTAAAAAGGGGATATAGCCTGTTGTTGTTTGTAGCGCTCTGCATTAATGCGAGTGGGACCGGTGGTTAGCCTGCGCCTTCGGTTGTCAGTATGTGACAGGATTAGGTTTATTCGTGGGTGTATCGATGGATTGCTTCTGAGAATATAGCAATGAGGCCCATGGGGCCTTAGCGGTAATCTGAGTTCGGATACAGAATGAAACACAAAAACACTATAATTGGGCTAATCAGGCCCTTGAAACCAGGTCCAGTGATTTTATATGATTGACTTTTTCAATCTATGAGAGAGTAGTATCTGGTTCCATTTCAAATCTGTGAATTCAGAAGATTTTTTTTCTTATTTTAGTCATATTGACCCCGCCCATCTACCCCTGGAGGTTAACCAGGACAATATGGATATGGATGCTAAAATGCTATCACAGGGTAATAATTGAAAAT